>NC_051160.1:24208688-24236747 GCF_013339745.2 Dermacentor silvarum | reverse complement strand
GCAGCACACCTATATTCGTTATTGGAATTGATTCTTTTTTTCATGCGGGATTCTTTGAAATCTTTTTTTTATTATTGTTTACGCATAAAGTTGGCAAACTCTCAACAAGTAAAGTCCAATGAAGGCATTCAGTGGATCGCAACTAGTACATAAATGCAGAATAAGAACAGGGCAAACACACAGCGCTACGAGATGTGTGCGAGATGTTTGTCTGTGTTTATCAATGCATCACTCAACTGAACTTCTATGCATGTATATTACAAAATGTGTTCAATGTATTAAAATCGTTACTGACGATTGTACTTCATTTTATTATAGAAGATGTTAAGCTCCATCACATCTTGGACCAAATAAGTCTGGACAACAGGGTTCTAGAGTTCTACAGTTTATAAGTGTGCCAGCGAGCGACGGCATAAAAAATGAAGCGTGTCCTACCACGAATGGCACGTTTCCAGCCAGTTACATGCGCCAGTTAGAGCAAGCCAGTTACATACACGATTTCCACTAAGAAATCCATCAACCAATTTATCAAGGGGCTTCTTATACTTTGCATTAGAATACCAAGCTACTATATGAAAATCCAGTGTTAAAACCAGAAAATAGCAAACTGAACTCAAGTGCATAGGACAAACATCCATTCGACAGCTTCCTCTAACGCAAATCTGTCTTTTTTAACTGGCTGCCGCTCACGATGTCTTAATGTATGCGCTCTCTTCACAAGCTTGTTCACCTTGGACGAAGGCATCTCCCCAAGCGTCCTGTCGGAGGAGCACAAAAACGGCGGAATGTGTAACGATAACTGGCCTTCTGTTCACGGTTAATGAAGGTCATGTCGAAGTGGTGGCTGATTAAACATCCATCCATGCCTATTGAATAATGGCCAACAAATGGACGATTTCGAGAACCTGTATCACACAGTGCTGCATGTTACATTGGATGCTCTTTTGTTCATTTTGTTACTACCTAGGCCTTGCAGAAAATCCCTAGAATGAAAATAAAGGCGACCTCGTTTCTCTGACAAGCCAGTTTGCTGCAACGCGCAAGCTGTCTGTGTAGGGGTATGCTCGGCCAATCGTGATAACCCTTTTGTTTGTGAATCACTGTGATAGATCTCTGGCTATTCGCGGCAAATTTCGTGTGCTGTCCTACAATAAATTTTCGTGCATATTGCTTTCAGGAAATTTCGGGGTAGACGCTGGAGAAACTAAATAATATTACAATAACGACAGAGAGCGTAAAAGGGTGACGATTATGTTAGCCCTCGACGGTGGAGCTAGTACTGCAGCGGATAGGTGACGTATCTTATAACCAGCGGGGGAAAACCGAAAACCAATAACAACTATAAGAGAAGAATTGTTTATATAGATAAGCCAAAATCAATAATATTACTTATTCTAAACACACAGAACATTACATCCGTTTATTTTTTGTATGAACTTTGTCTTCATAGCGCTAGTTAGCACGTCTCGGTCTCTAAAATGCAGAAATGGCGAGAGCTTTGAAAATTGGCGCGGAGGTGAAGACGCTTGCCTAGAACTCGCGAACCGCGTGCTCCTGAAAGCGCTGGCGCCATCTAGTTATAACACCTTGTGCTAAACCAGCTGGGTGTAAACATGCGTGTCTACATCTACTAGCTGCTCTGACAACTGCTCTGGCTACCTGGAAGCGTGTTGTGAACAGGTGTCTTGGCCTCTGCACGATTGCATGTTTGCACACAGAAGCTGCGCCAATGCTAAGGCCTTTCATTGTTTTCATCGGGCAAGTATGATAACCATTTCATTTAAATATTGTAATTATGACTATGTTAGTATTAGTAAACAACCTAGCGTGTGAAGTTGGCTTGTGAACTTGTGGCTTATGTGTCCCGACACGTGAATCATTTGCGGGAACTCAACCTTGAGTGTATATTTTATCGCTACTATGGCTTGTTTCTTCTCAGGCTGTTTCTCTTTTTATCGCACGTCGGAGCAGAGTAGTTGCGGGCGCCTCTACGAGGTGCAAAGGTGTTCCTACATACTTTTAATAAAATAACGCAATACGATAATGCGTCAAGCACGTTTCAGTAGAACTGAAGCAAGCAGATGTACCCATACTGATATGGAGCGTTTAAAGAAACGTAGCAGGCTTACTTAAATGATTGGGCAGAAATATCGCACTACGGAAACACTTCTCAAGTCATTTTCGAAACAATTACATATTGCCGAAGTGTTCGCTGTTGCAACAAGTTCAAAGTGGCACTCACGGTGTATACGGGGAGCCTTCGGTTTTCGAATCCTCGGGATTCGAACTGCAAATGTAAAAGCAAATTATTACTGTTAGTAGTATTAGTAGTAGTAGTAGTAGTAGTAGTAGTAGTAGTAGTAGTAGTAGTAGTAGTAGTAGCCTCGGAATTCGACGTATTGGTGAGGCGCACCATGTGCTGAAAGGTTGGTAATCTGCATTTGCAGCCTACACAGTAGTAGTAGTAGTAGTAGTAGTAGTAGTAGTAGTAGTAGTAGTAGTAGTAGTAGTAGTAGTAGTAGTAGTAGTAGTAGTAGTAGTAGTAGTAGTATTTTTAAGAGTTGAATCTTTCAGTTTGTGTGTCTGTTTGTTAGTTTTTAGGTTTTTCTTATGGGTAAAGCTTGAACTCTTTTTACTGTTGTAAGAAATTTGCGCTTCCAAATGTAATGTCGCGCGCACTTTACGTAACAGCGTTTCTTTGATATCTTAATGTTCTCCTATTTTGTATTGCCTTGCCAAATCTGCAGGGCCAAGTCCCACAAGCCCTTATTGGCTTAGACAGGCCTGATGATAACTCTGTATACCTCTTGTGGCAATAAATATATTATTATTATTATTATTATTATTATTATTATTATTATTATTATTATTATTATTATTATTATATTATTATTATTATTATTATTATTATTATTATTATTATTATTATTATTATTATTATTATATTATTATTATTATTATTATTTAAAGCTATTACATGTTCGGATGTACTAGATTTTGTTTCACAGTGGATTCCAACGAAGACTACCAGGGAGAGTAGGCCCTACACTATTCCGACATCTTTCAGCAGACACTCACCTCTCCACTGGGTGAACAAGTTTTACAACGGTTTTGTTCTCCATCTTGATTTCTTTGAAATCGTGTTGTCCTCTTTCTGTCCCGAACTTTGGCCTTCTCTTGAGCCTTACTTCTAGATGCGCTCCTCTCCTGACTTCTTGTAGTTTCACTCTCCTTACATACATGTTCTGAGTCTCAATCGTGTGTTATTGCTGTTCATTATGTAGCTCTTGGATCGTTGCTAAAAGAAACAGGCAGTCATGACGGCAAAAGGCTGCGCCAACTAAGAATGCCGGGTGGTCTATTTCTAGCGTTTTTAAAGGAAGCGATACGAAAGGAGGGAAAAGGAGTAAGGGAAGGAAAGACTAGGTAGTACGTTTACACTGATACGGATAAACTGCAATCTGATACATCTTCTCTTCCTGATATAAAAAAAACACCGCATATCCACGGGGTGAATGATGATGAGTGAGCGAAGCTCCGGAGGGAATCATCGGTAAACCATGAATCTTCCGTGTAATTCGCCCAGTCTCGCCGCACTAAATCGAACGATTGACTTCCACCAATGACACGCGCCATATGTGACGTCATTCCTATTTTATAACAGCGCCCTTCATTATAATTGCACCATCTCCCGCTTAAGGGGACGCTAGCACAAACGCGTTAGAAACGTGCAGTACTCTAAGGGGAAGAGGTCACAGCGTCTTACGCAGCCGTTTACACATGCCGGAACGTGCACCGCGTTTGCCGACGCCATCACATGACTGCTGAGAGAGTATAAGCCCCTATTCATAAACGCTCCTCGACTTGAACTAGACTTCCCACCGCCTTCAACGCGTTTCGAACGCGCTGCCCAAGGCGGTGGCAAGTCAAGTTCAAGTCGAGGAGCGTTTATGAATACGGGGGTTATACTCTCTCAGCAGTCATGTGATGGCGTCGGCAAACGCAGTGCACGTTCCGGCATGTGTAAACGGCTGCGTAAGACGCTGTGGCATCTTCCCCTTAGAGTACTGCACGTTTCTAACGCGTTTGTGCTAGCGTCCCCTTAAGCGGGAGATGGTGCAATTATAATGAAGGGCGCTGTTATAAAATAGGAATGACGTCACATATGGCGCGTGTCATTAGTGGAAGTCAATCGTTCGATTTAGTGCGGCGAGACTGGGCGAATTACACGGAATATTCACGGTTTACCGATGATTCCCTCCGGAGCTTTGCCCACTCATCATCATTAACCCCGTGGATATGCGGTGTTTTTTTTTTAGGGGCGAAGCTCCTTAGGGTGTGGGTGGTGGTGGTGGTGGTGGAGAAACATTTAATCAGAAAAGTACAGAGAGTTGCTCTACAGAAGCACTTGGGTGGTCTCCCTATTCCGGAAGTCCACTGGAAATGATCGCCGCTCGGGCGCGGGCCACCAGGGAGCGTTGAGCGTCCAGGGTAGAGCAGCCAAGCAGGAACTAGGGTGTGGGTCTGTCCCTCCTCTGTAGTAGTAGTAGTAGTCGTCGTAGTAGGTAGCCACGTCTACTTTTATGAGAAAAAAAATTCCGAGAGTTGTGGCCGTAGCGGAATCGAACCAGGGACCGTGGCGCTAACCACTACGCCACGAAGCGCACATGGACAGACGCACCACGATGGCAATAAATACCCAACATTAACGAAAGACTGCGCGTTTCTAACGCGTTTGTGCTAGCGCGTTACGGGTCGTGCAAGAAGCTGGTGTAAGACGCTGTGGCCTCTCCGCCTTACCCCCGTATTCATAAACGCTGATGGCGTCGGCAAACGCGGTGCACGTTCCGGCATGTGTAAACGGCTGCGTAAGACGCTGTGACCTCTTCCCCTTAGAGTACTGCATGTTTCTAACGCGTTTGTGCTAGCGTCCCCTTAAGCGGGAGATGGTGCAATTATAATGAAGGGCGCTGTTATAAAATAGGAATGACGTCACATATGGCGCGTGTCATTAGTGGAAGTCAATCGTTCGATTTAGTGCGGCGAGACTGGGCGAATTACACGGAATATTCACGGTTTACCGATGATTCCCTCCGGAGCTTTGCCCACTCATCATCATTAACCCCGTGGATATGCGGTGTTTTTTTTTAGGGGCGAAGCTCCTTAGGGTGTGGGTGGTGGTGGTGGTGGTGGAGAAACATTTAATCAGAAAAGTACAGAGAGTTGCTCTACAGAAGCACTTGGGTGGTCTCCCTATTCCGGAAGTCCACTGGAAATGATCGCCGCTCGGGCGCGGGCCACCAGGGAGCGTTGAGCGTCCAGGGTAGAGCAGCCAAGCAGGAACTAGGGTGTGGGTCTGTCCCTCCTCTGTAGTAGTAGTAGTAGTCGTCGTAGTAGGTAGCCACGTCTACTTTTATGAGAAAAAAAATTCCGAGAGTTGTGGCCGTAGCGGAATCGAACCAGGGACCGTGGCGCTAACCACTACGCCACGAAGCGCACATGGACAGACGCACCACGATGGCAATAAATACCCAACATTAACGAAAGACTGCGCGTTTCTAACGCGTTTGTGCTAGCGCGTTACGGGTCGTGCAAGAAGCTGGTGTAAGACGCTGTGGCCTCTCCGCCTTACCCCCGTATTCATAAACGCTGATGGCGTCGGCAAACGCGGTGCACGTTCCGGCATGTGTAAACGGCTGCGTAAGACGCTGTGACCTCTTCCCCTTAGAGTACTGCATGTTTCTAACGCGTTTGTGCTAGCGTCCCCTTAAGCGGGAGATGGTGCAATTATAATGAAGGGCGCTGTTATAAAATAGGAATGACGTCACATATGGCGCGTGTCATTGGTGGAAGTCAATCGTTCGATTTAGTGCGGCGAGACTGGGCGAATTACACGGAAGATTCACGGTTTACCGATGATTCCCTCCGGAGCTTCGCCCACTCATCATCATTCACCCCGTGGATATGCGGTGTTTTTTTTTCTCCTTCAATTGTTTTTATCCCGTAAAGTTTAGTCGCAGTTGTTTTACATTTTTGCCTTTCTTGTTTTTGTTTTTCTGTGCACCAGCATCCTGATCTCATGCTCTTCCTGACGGTAGCGTAGCCAACGGGGCGCAGTCCTGGTTAACCTCCCTGCCTTTCATTAATCATTTTCTCTATCTCTATCTTTCACTCTCTCTGCGTGCATTAAAGAAAGTATTGATTGATTCACTGATTGACTGACTATTTATTTATTTATTTATTTATTTATTTATTTATTTATTTATTTATTTATTTATTTATTTATTTATTTATTTATTAGCAGCAAGCTATATGCCGAGAGAATTCATTCCACATATGGCGGAACATTTAAGGGGAGCGTAAAATGTATTGTGTAGTATTTAGATAGCAGTTATCGGTGTTCGTATAACTCTCGTACGTCTCAACCTAAAAAAAGAGCATCCTTTGGACGTTTTACACGAGTCGGTTCATACATCAGCGCGTGCACCGACAGCGAACGGGCATGCCATAGACTGTAACGCGTTAACAAAGGAGCTCGCGTTGAGGCGACAACCACCACCGCCATCCGTGGATACGGTCATTACCGTAAAGACCACTCTATCTAATCTTGATCCTGACAAGCGGACCGTCACGCAGACCCCACTAATTGGTGAAAGGGCCAACGTCGACCAACACCATGGGAACCGCGTCGAGCTCGGTTTCCCAGATGGCCACACAGATTCAAGAATGCGGAGGCAAGGGCGCAACATAAAAGGCGGGACCGATGGGACGGTGTGACGTCCTAGGAGGGATCGTGCGATTGATTTACGATTTGGGATTGGCCAAGGTACAATCATCATATTCCCTAGTCCAGTCTAATAGAGAAGACGACGGTTTTAAATGTGGAGACCTTTGGTGCTGTGAGAGGATGGTTCTGAAGCGTCCTGATGTGAACTCAAGACAATGAATACGCTCCTGATGGAGTGGAATTCCGAATCTGGAGCCAGTGTTTAGTGTAAGAACTTTCTGCGGCTTAATCAATGTTGTGTTCCGGCTTCCGGTGTTTTGCGAGCCGAACGGCTCACTCTTCCTCTCCGACGCTAGCTTCGCACGCTTGGCATTCCGCACCCTCTCCAGTGAAGCAGTTCGCCGGGCGATATCCGCGGGGTGGTCAGACGCCGCTTGCCGACGACGGATCAAAGCCTCCCGCTCCCGCGCAACGCTCCTACAAGACACACGGCCCGGCCTCGCTCTCATCCATGTTCGCGCGAAGCTCGCACTGACTAGGCGAGCGCAGCGCTCTTCTTAAGGCCACCTTAGCGTGCCTGCGTGCGTGCGTGCGTGCGTGCGTGCGTGCGTGCGTGCGTGCGTGCGTGCGTGCGTGCGTGCGTGCGTGCGTGCGCGTGTGTGCGTGTGTGTGTGTGTGTGTGTGTGTGTGTGTGTGTGTGTGTGTGTGTGTGTGTGTGTGTGTGTGTGTGTGTGTGTGTGTGTGTGTGTGTGTGTGTGTGTGTGTGTGTGTGTGTGTGTGTGTGTGTGTGTGTGTGTGTGTGTGTGTGTGTGTGTGTGTGTGTGTGTGTGTGTGTGTGTGTGTGTGTGTGTGTGTGTGTGGTGTGTGTGTGTGTGTGTGTGTGTGTGTGTGTGTGTGTGTGTGTGTGTGTGTGTGTGTGTGTGTGTGTGTTGTGTGTGTGTGTGTGTGTGTGTGTGTGTGTGTGTGTGTGTGTGTGTGTGTGTGTGTGTGTGTGTGTGTGTGTGTGTGTGTGTGTGTGTGTGTGAGGGGGAGGGCTTTAGCCAGGCGTACAGTGGCTAGAATGGGGTACCAGGCGCGCGGCGTTACTCACACACACAATGCGTTATTTCTTACAGGTTGTCTTTTTTTTCGACGAAAGGTCGCGGGTTCGAGTGCCTTAATTGAAGCTACCTTAATTACCTGACTTTAATTCGCCTTAACGCCAACGGTGGTGGGTTCGACTCCCGCATAAGGTCGAAGGTTCGGCTCCCACCGAAGGTGGAATGATCTGCTGGACGTCGATAACTAATGACTGCAGTTAACAGGCTAGCTTTCTTTGTGTAAAGCTACATGCTGAAGTTAATTTGTGCGAAACAGGTAACCGTGATTCAGTGGCTATGGGGTGGTGCTTCTCGGCACTGGGTTGCGGGTTCATGTCCCTTCTGCGGCTTCCGCATTCCGGTGTAGGTTGCACGCAAACACTCTCATGTTCCATGCAGGTTAAAAAACCACATCGGAGCCCTCCACTGCGGCTCACGTTTCATACGCCGCAACTTCTATACGTAACGCATTGCATGTAATTCATTACTTGTAATAAATATAGCATTTTTGTATTTGTGTAAGTGATCGATTGCTTTTTTTTACTTCGTAACGCACACGGTAATTTAAACATTTTTATTACCAAATGTCACGTATTTAGTTATTTCAATGACGAGACCCGCTGTAACAGGCGACACAGCTTTGAGACCCCGAGTTTGGTGGTAACTTCCACAGAACGTCCGTGGCTTTGCCTTGCAGCAGCATGGCATGCGCTCCCCCCCCCCCCCAAAAAAAAAAAAAAAAAAAAAAAAAAAGATCGAGAGATGCCGATATCGAAATTTTTACGTCACGACGTAGTGAAAAATGCGTAATTGTCTTTGCCACTGTCTTTGCCACGGCATTCTTATATTTTCAATGATTATTTTGCATTTAGGTGCATTAGATGTGTCCGGCAGCTTTCTTGCTAATCTTACAATCGCAAACCTAATGACTTACTACTCTCACAGCTTTATGCCAGGTGTCCCGAAGAGTTCCTGGCTTTACATTGTTTGCTGGTTCATAAGCTGTGGCCCGTCGTTCTCTGTGTCATTCTTGCGGCAACAAAATATGTCATCAACGCACTCTTCCAGCAATGTAACTGCACAAAATACACGTGATTTTTCTGAAAGAGTGGCAGGTATATCAGCTATGGGCTATTAGCCTATTACCATGGTCTCTTTCGTTCAACGAATATCAAATGATACCCCAGCTGTTTTTTTAAGCTAGCAGCTTGACAACAATTTTTTTTATTGAAGCGATTGTTTTCGACAAAAGGCATCCTCTGACACGACGCCGCAACGCTAGTCTGCTCAAAACTTTATGGAGTGCATCTTCAGTCATTCACTTGTGTGGATGATTTACTCTCTAGCCCCTTGCCTCGAGTGAATCGTGAAGCCACATCACACAAGTGCCAGCTGTGCTGGCTACCGACACTCGGCAAATCTTAGTGCTTCTTTTCGTGCTGGCTGTGTGTTAGTTGTGCCCGCAACATATTTCGATAATCAATCAAAACCAACGCATCATTCGCGTTAGTGGAAACACTGGCGAAAAGTTAGGTTGGCGTTATCACGATAATCGCATGCAATACAACTGCCCAATATGACGTAAAATACACTCACGTCTTCCTTGAGCGAGCGGCCATTCCAGGCACACGAATGCGACGGCGATAAGTGCGAGAGCAGCAACGGCGGTTCTCATTGTTTCCTGCCTTGCCAGAAAATGCGTCCAGTGTGCGTAGCAATGCGCAGAATCGAACAGTGCGTGCCGTTGCGAAGGCAGCTTGATCGCAAACGAATTCACCAGCTAGAGTTTGACATTGTTTCATTGCAAACAATACGGGTGTTGCCCTTTGGTTACTTCCTAGAAGAATATGCTCTCCAAGGAGGTGACGCAAGTGTCTTTATAACAATTGAAAATGAAAACAGCACTTACGGAACAACAATATTCAGGCTGCCAAGCGACTTTCTTACTGGTTACACAGAAACAAATTTCAAACGTTCCAACCAATTATAGCTGTGTTATTTATCTTTCGCTAAGAACTCAGCGGTCACTGAGTGCGGATAATTGCTTTTAGATGAAGCAGCTTTTCAGAAAGATATAAACTCATATTTCTAGGATCAGTTATCGATGAACATTTCACATATGACATTATCACGTACATGAAGTAACAGAAACTTCGTTATATTATTTAAACTTAAGCATCTCTTTTCGCTACAGATTACTGTCATCCTTTGTCGAAATTTTGTGGAGCCTCTTGTTTCATGGCATGTTTCAATTTATTGACCTACGGTGTGAATGACAGCCGATTCAGTTGCTCAGAACACCTAATTAAAAAAACACAGTGTTACGAGTAATTATTTTTGCTAAACCCACTACAGCTCGTCAGTATTCGCGTGTCCTCCATTAAACATCTTACCACTGCAAAGCTAAATTCGCTTTCGCCTAAATCTGAACGTCAGATTTAAAATTGACGTTATAAACAATCCCCGTATTTTATCACGTATTCATGTACGAATATACCCAACCTTACTGGCGTCATTTTCGTTGCTAGCTGGTTCTCGCGCACGTAAAAATTAGGGAGCGCTCTCATTCACCAATAGCTGCTGCTCTAATTCCCGAAACACTCTATCAGGTGAAATATTCTTAATAATGGCAAATACCAGGGACAAAAAAAAGAGAGAAAGAAACAGAGAAAGAAAGAGAGAGAGAGAGGAATAATAGGAGAGAAAAAGCAAGAGTGAGATAGAAAGAGAGTAAATCTCCAGCCCATTCCCTGTCGAGAAAATGGGGGTAAGCAAAGGTTGTGTGTGTATTTGACCTACTCCTTAATTTCCCTTCCCTTTCCTACTACTTTTCGTTCCCTTTCCTTCTAATTTTGTTTCCCTTTCGTGCAACTTTTCCTTCAGTTGCGTTGTACGTTTCCTACCCTCGATACATACATTTAATAAACGTTTATGTTTTATTACCAACTTTACGTTAGCCTGACGAAAGTCAGATACACACACGACAAGCTTCGCTTACCCCCATTTTCTCGACAGGGGAAGGGCTGGTGAATTTTTCAATAAGCTTCTCAATTAGTTTGCTAAAAAAATTAGTATGCTGATGGAGCGGTGATGGGAAATTCAAGAGCGGTCACCTTTCTTAAAAATTGAGTGAGATCTGTTCATGTTTGCTACGCGCGCGTGACAGCGGGCTTGGTAAATTAAGGAGGCCCTGAAGCACTTTCTGCCGAAGTCGAGAAATGCATTTGAAGTTAAACCTAGACTATTTCAGAAATACTATGCAGCAAGAAGTATACTTCAATGCGTTCAATAGAAGCGGAGTCGTTGGCTATCAAAATCGACTGTCATCCCCTTCACCGTGCTTCCACTCCTTCTTCAATGCCTTGCACTGCCAAGGCTACGTCGGAGCGGGGCATGCCCACATCGCTCCGCCTACTGAACGTCACCGTGCCGCGCGGTTCAAATTTGATTTTGGACGTTCACGTAGACGCCACTATTTCCGATGTTGACGCCTACGACGCACCAAACGCCGTTGTCCTCAGCGAGCGCCATTGCCCTCAGCGAGCGAGCTCGTCGCGGCAGCCCGCGGCGGCCGCGGTATCTACGCTACGTAGCAGGCCGTAGCTACATGCAACTGTAGTGCGTATTCGCAATGTTTCCTTCGTGCACCACAGGGATGGAGTGCGTGCTCGCGCTCCTGTACTCCAGTATGGCTTTATTACGGAACGGCGCTTCGTCCTGCGCCAGCTTGACCGACGGATAGTAGCCACAGCCAACATCTGCACTCTGAAGCGCTGTCAAGAGCTCACTACGAAGGTATGTCTGCTAAAGTGTGTAGCGGCCAGGAGTCAGCACGCACTTGCAAGCGTACGTCTGGTCTGACTTAACGTTTCGCGTGGTTTAAGGCTAGTTGAGTGTTAAAAACTAAGAAAAATCAGCTAGACTCAACGGCTTTACGACTGCCTAATGCGCCATGGTGCGCTGATTGGCAGCACCACGGAGTCACTAATTCTGTCCACGTATCATTTCTCTCTATAGGAAACGCTGCCATCAAGTCAGGATCTTGTTATGGCAGAAATGACGGCTGTTGAAAGTGATAAATACAAGGAAAGCTTCACTTACTTCTTCCGTCTGCAAGCGGCTCTTCCTGGCATACGAATGCGAGAAGTATTGGTACGTTTGGTACCAAACGTAACAATACCTTACTTGTAGAACTTGCAAAACTATCCGTCATTTCGTACCGTTACAGGATTTATCGCTGTCGGAATTTAAAACTCTATTGCTTTCACCTCTTTAGGGCGCGGTTGTCAATGTTTAATAATGCCTCTTTTGTTCTTTTTTTTTTTTGTCTGTTATAAAGTGCATATCATTTAATATTTTCAATGCCGCAGTGTGTTTGCATTGTTATTACGTGTGGAAATATTTCATTGGTTTTTCATATATATTGTATAACTGCAATGTTTTCTGGCCACTATATAAATACAATATATATGGTGCTCGATGTGTTACCCCATGTAGCCATATTGTACCTAAGGGGGTGAGGTTACCTCAAGCCGCGTCTGTGCGGCTTTTTCACCTCATTCACCCCCATTTACCACTTCTCTGTAAGTGTGTGTGTGTGTGTGTGTGTGTGTGTGTGTGTGTGTGTGTGTGTGTGTGTGTGTGTGTGTGTGTGTGTGTGTGTGTGTGTGTGTGTGTGTGTGTGTGTGTGTGTGTGTGTGTGTGTGTGTGTGTGTGTGTGTGTGTGTGTGTGTGTAAATGGAAATCAATAAATAAATAAATAAATAAATAAATCAAATCAGAGTGGTGAGTGTTATGGCGAGAGCGGTGATGCTCATTGTTTTCTCCCTTCCCAGAAAATGTGCCCAGTGGCCTAACGTAGTTACTGTTGACTCCACCGCGGGAAAGTAGTCGCGGGAACCGCCATGTGTCTCACAAGACAACCGAGAAGACGTGACCGAAGCGGGCGGCGAGCGGGGCTGCTCGTGAACACGCAATAAAAAAAACCCGCATTTCCCCGAAGGGGAGTATGAGGAAGTGCGAAGCACGGGGTGATGCTATGAGGGGGCGCGCGCGATTAAACTGCAGAGCCGAGCGAAGGAGACGGCAGCGAGAGAGCACGACTGAGGCGCCGGCGCCACACACACAACACGTGACGGCGGAGCCAAACACGCCAGGCGGTTGGAGAGGGGGTGAGCGGTGGGGAGAGTACGCACACGAGGGGCTGTTACCGGGCGAGGAGGGAGCTGTCAGCGCGAGGGGAGAGGCGGCGGCCGAGGGTGAGTGCAAACCTAACGGGGGGAGAGGCACACCAGCTGCATGGCGCCGTGACGTCACGGCGCGGAGAGGGTGCGAGGAGCCGGCGCGGCGCGCGCAGCCACGGCGCGGAGGCGCCAGCTGCACAACGCGCCGTGACGTCACGGCGCGGAGAGCGGTGCGGAGCCGGCGCGGGGCGCGCGCAGCCACGGAGCGGAGGGCGGAGCGCGCGCAGTCACGTGGGGCGTGACGTCGCTGCGCCGTTGCTACAGACGCTCCTCTCCGCTCCTCGCGCCGTTGCTAGGGGAGAGGAGGAGAAGCGCAAATGCCGGCGGAGTTTTCGGGGTCGCTTAAGAAGTGCATTCGCACTTTAAAAAAATTAGCAGTGGCTTAGCTCGGCTACGCCCGGATATACGTAACGTCAGCGAAGGGTCAGCTGGTTATTCTTAGCTGTCTTGGATGTCTAGGATTAGCTTGATTATCATGCTTACTGCTGCATGATAATCAGCAGCCCTGCACGGCGGTGCAGAGCGGAGGGGGAGCGGCGGCGAAGCGGCGGCGAAGCGAGGCGCAGCTGTGCCACGTGGTTGCTAAGCAACGCGCGGTGACGTCAACCTCCGGCTTAAACAGCTCCGCTGCTAAAACCTGCCAGCGCTCGCCATCTCGGAGGCCATTTGCAAACATCGGAAGACTGCACGGGCGCACCTTTACGAAAGCCAAGCCAAGCCGATCGATCGCAGCGTCGTCGGTTTCAAAACGCGATTCGTGCTTATTAGACTCGTCAGAAATGACTAAAAAGAAACTTTCAGGCAGAAATTTGGTGTGTATGAAACTCCGCTTATGTGCCTCCTTGACTGCGGGGGGTTGTGGCGTGCCCTTGTAATCCAGCTGCTTGGAGGCTTGCGCTAGAGGACGGGTTGAGGCTGGGAGTCCTGCCCCATGTTGACTTATGTTGATCGGGTGTCCGCGCTAAGCTGGGCGTCGATATGGTGGCCCCAGGGGAACCCGGTGGTGGCCAGGTCGCCTAAGAAGGAGCGAACCGGCCCAGGGCGGAAACGCAGCAGGCAAAAGCTCCCGCGCTCTGCAGTAGTGGGATAGCACCTGTGAATGGGCGGCATGGGGTAGCCCAGCCGATACATTCGGACCTAGCGTTTAATATTTTTTCCTGCATGCTCGATGCTTATTATCTTAATAATAACAAAACAAGGCCGTGCGTCAAAGTCCTGTAACGCATCGTATAAAGGACACCTTTAGGATTGGTATCGTTGGCAAGCTAAGAGATATACGGCGATTACGTTTTTTGTTTCTCTAATTGCCTGGGAAAGATAGCGCTGCTTCACTTTTTCAAGTGAATTTAGGGGAGAGGCGGAAATTGCCTCCATGAAAATGACGATTTCGAGGAAGTTAATACAAAATATCCGTAATAAACTTTCGATTTATTACCGTTTTCCGCATGCGAAATTGCGAAATTGAAGCAGGGTCACAGTTAAGTAATATCTGCTTAGCAGAAATTCTAGGACTGCACGGAAAGCGTGCGCTTCCCGTGGAGACGTTTGTTTCGTCGAAGGTTTTTCTCTAACCTAATAGTTAATCTTGCTGCAGCCGACGGCCTTCCTACTTCGTTATTCATAGATGTGTATGCATGTCTGTACATATGAGAGGTGCGTGTGTGTGTGGCCGTTATACTATCAAAAAAAGAAATATACAACATTATCTTCAGTCTTCAGTGTCCATATTGCTCAGTCGTCATTTGCCTTTATTCTTACTAGTTAGGATGAAGATAAGGGTTCTGCTTTTCTTGTCTTCATACCCCAGCAGGTGTGAAGGTATTCATGCAGACTGCAGGATCATTCCTCTGGAAAGTTGCAAAATAAAACAGTCATATCTTGCACAGGATCTTTGCTCCCCATTTTCTGTATCGCTTGTTTTCTAGCCGCCCTTTTCACGAGTTGGTCGCTCGTAAAACGCACCCAGTTAAGCTTAAGCGTGTGTGTGTGTGTGCGTGTGCGTGTGCGTGTGCGTGTGTGCGTGTGTGCGTGTGCGTGTGCGTGTGTGTGTGTGTGTGTGTGTGTGAGAAAGAGAGAGAGAGGGGCGGGTAGACATAAAGGTGGGGTTAAAATAACATTAATATTGTTTATTTTTTTATTTCCCCATTGTAGCCATTACAGCAGGGGGTGCAGTTCTTAACACAAGGCATGAACAAAATCATTTTCGCATGGAAGAAATCTCTAAGTCCAACACATAAACAATATCCCAAATGTCGGAATGTTCCTCATTATTTTATTCACTGTACAAGAATTATACCCAAAGACATCACCCTTATCTTATCTCGTCTTTTAGAGACATAATTGGGTGGCATAGAATAACACTCGCTATCAATGCCGCTTTTAAGATGATGTATATTATGAAAGATAGACTACATAGGAGTTCGACGACTGTTTTCCAATTTGTTCCAATTGATTGGAGAAAAGGGGGGGGGGGGGTCCTATCGGTCATGCCTAGCCTCCTGTCATAATGACCAAGGAAAAACAGCACTATCGTTTCCTGCACTTAGTTTGTCCACGAAATCAGCGGTGTGGATCCCAGCAAAGTCTCTTATAATCACGCATGCGGATATGGATGAAATATAACTGTTGCTGAATTTTCTTTTATGGCAGAACTGTATCGTTTTTATACGAGTGATGGGCTCGCTAAATCGCAGATCAGTAGGGAAGAACACCCAGATTCTACTGCATTATCTACAGCAACATTGACCATTTTGTGATTATTGATTTCGTGTGAGCGCTTCGTCATAAAGGTGGCGTGCACACTTTCCCACCTTCCGTGACGTCTTCCATTTATCTTCCCATAAGGCACTGAAATCTAAATCATGTTTAAGAGCTTGTTTATCCGATTCATTGTAGATGACTATATCTACTATGCTGTCATCAGGAAACATTTGAAATTATGATGTAATACCTGAACTGATGTCTGTATGATGACGTAAAAAAGGACAAAGGTGAAAAAGAAAGGACGGCGTAGATATATATATTGCAGTATCCTAGGCGCCGCTATCGAATCGCTAACGTTCCTAGGGTACATGGGCTACATAGGCGCTCGTTCCTGACGCGCGCTCTCTTTCTCTCTTCAGCCATGGATGATAACGGTCGCTTCCGATAACGACGCGCCCGCTATGGATGAAAAGGCGAGAGTGGCGGCTCAACTGCAAGCGGAGTCGAGGGCTCGCAAAGCTGCTGCAGCACGGCGACGCAGACAACAAGCGGACCCGTATTCTAGGGCGCGGGAAGCTGCAGCAAAACGGCAACGCCGGCAAGCGGACCCAGAGCTGAGGCATAGAGAAAGGAATTCAACAAGAGGGGACACTCCCATAGGGCCCAGCGGCCGAATTGACTGCAGTGTGCCAAGCGGTCGGTGTCGATCACTTACATCACTTCCGGTTTCGGTTTTGGGCGCGCGTATTTTGAACGTAAGCTAGCACGCCGGCGGCGCCCCCCCCCCCCCTCTTTTTTTTTTTTTTTTTTTTTGCTCTTCGTGCAGAATCGGTTTATTATTAAGTAAAAATGATTGCGAACGATCTCGTAAAGTCCCATCGAATCTGTGCCACGTGCAATTTCACAAAGTAGACGCAAGACCTTTTGTGCAATGAGGAAATATTTATTTTGCTCTATATAAAAGCTCGTTCCGCGCTTTTTGTGCGTTCATCCAACGTTGTGACACCAGCAGGTAAGGCAGTAGTTCCTGTATGAAGCTCCACCGGACGGCACCAGCTGAAAAAAAAGTAAATTGCAAGCATGTTACATTTTCAAGCACGTAACAGCATGTTACAAGCATGAGTCATTTTGGTATTTAGACATAGGAATACTGCGTGTAGAGGCGAAACGTGCGAAAGCGGTGAATGGGCGGCATTACAAACAAAAGCAATTCGCTTTTACATACATGGCGTAGAAAATCCCCGACTCATCCCAAACATATATGAAAACATCTGATTTCCAAGCGTTCCCCCATTTCCGGGCATTATTTCCTGCACTTTGGTAGCACAAATACACGAGCGACTTCGCGTTTCCAAAACTTGGCCTCGGGCGACGTGACGGTACGCTACATACATAGAGACGGACACAACAGGCACTCAAGACAAATGCGTGGGTGCAATGCCTTTTTTCAGTCCTTTAGAAGACGTAATTTTCGAATTACAAGTTTCTGATATGTTCGTCGTTCGCGCGTTCTGCCGGCGCCAGCAGCACACCCCATGTTATCACTCTTGGCAATCGCCCATCGCGTTTTCAACAGGCCTGAGTACCGAAAGAAGGTATATGTTGTTGCGGAGCCACAAAAAACGTCACAGACTTGTCCCTCTAAGATTCATTACACGCCAAACTAACTTTATCACCACGGCCGAGCTGCTTATCGCTAACTGCGTCACAGCGCGCTGTGCGGCCAGCGTGCCTCAAAAGTACCCCAGAAAGTAACGAAATTACTTTTTCAGTAATGTCTGGCGTCAGAGAAAGCGGCACAAACTTCTAGCAAGATGCACTAGACTACACATGCACCACGGCTGAGTTCTCGCTAACTGCGACACGGCGCCCTGTGCGGCCAGTGTGGCTCAAAAACCGAAATAAGTTACAATCTTCCCATAGGAAGCGTAGGAAACATGTCTCAGCACGATTTATTAACTCAAATTAACTGCGCCAGGATGGCCGAGCTGTTTTTCGTCTTAAGTCTCGGTCCCGTGCCGTATAAGCCTAATTGCGTCGTAGACTGTGAAACAAGATTTCTCACCTTGCCGTAGTCCAATAGTGCAGTGGTGTCTTGTCCCAGTGCAGAAGGAACGCAAGAATACGCCGAGAGCCCAATAAACCAGGTTACACTTTAAAAAGAAAAAAAAAAAAAGAAGAAGACAGACGGGTCGCCGCGCGCGAGCGCGCAAACGCGCGCGCAGCCATCCTCGCTGGCTTCGGGGGAGTGTCTGGCGGATGACGCATGTATCTGGCGCGTCATTGACCTAGTCGCAAAGCTTAAGTTCATTTATACGCAGAACGTTTTAGTTTTCGCGGCAAGTAATTAAAAAAATAAATCAATGCCTGTTAAGTTAAGTTCACTTTCTTTTTTTTTTTCGATGCGCGCGGCAGCTAACGTTCGGTGTCAAAAGTATAGCGTGACGTATGGTGACGTGTTTCCTGTTGCCAGTTTTTGCCGAGTGTCCCCTCTTGTTGAATTTCTTTCTCTATGGCTGAGGGCTCGCGAAGCTCGCGTTTGAACCGAGCATCGACGCCACCAAGTTCAGGTAGAGAACGCTTCCGGCGTTTTGCCGCCGCTTCCCGCGCTCTCGCCGCCTCTGGGTCCGCTTGCCGGCGTCGCCGTGCTGCTGCACTGATCACAAGGCAGTCTTAATGAAGGGAAAACGAAGTCCGCACCCAGTCAATATCATATACGATCAATAAAACAACATTGTATATACTGTACACATGTGTTGTGACTCATTTGGATGTTCGAGTGGGCAATATACGGGGGATTCAAGGTTACCCGAATGATCCCCCGGTGCTTCCCCCACTCATCATCATTCCCTTCGTGGATATGCGGTGTTTTTTTTTTCATCCACTTTCATTTCCATAACTTTATAATTTCTTTAATTCAATTAGTAAGTACAAGTAATTTCCCCTATGTGGTCCTTGGTGTCATTGTTTGTTGGCTTCGTATTATATATATATATATATATATATATATATATATATATATATATATATATATATATCCCGGCCGCGGCGGCCGCATTTCGATGGAGGCGAAATGCAAAAACGCCCGTGTGCTTGCGTTGTAGTGCACGTTAAAGAACCCCAGGTGGTCGAAATTATTCCGGAGCCCTCCACTACGGCGTGCCTCATAATCAGAACTGGTTTTGGCACGTAAAACCCCAGAAAGAAGAAGATATATATATATATATATATATATATATATATATATATATATATATATATATATATGTGTGTGTGTGTGTGTGTGTGTGTGAACGAGAAGAAACGGAACCGAGGGGCCCAATTTTTATTAATCATATCATAAGAAGCCAACAAACATTAACACCAAAGGGGATATTACTTGGAACTTACTAATTGAATTAAAGAAATGATAAATTAATGGAAAGGGAAGTGGATGAAAAAACAACTGTACGCAGGTGGGGAACGAACCCACGTCTTCGCATTACGCGTGCGATGCTCTCACATTGAGCTACCGCGGAACCGTTTTCCCATCCACTTTCTGGGGTATTTATGTTTTACAACTAGAACTAACCCTGGGAGTGTTAGCCAGCGCCACCACTCACAAACCTCGGGGCGGATGTGGAACATCCTTTCTGCCGCAGGCGTCACGAGCACGTGATCTTTTTGGGGTGTTGGCAACTGGTCAATAAACCCACATATGCTACCTGAAGGCATCAATGTTGCCGGATTCGAGCCCTCGTTAAGTAATGAACGAGAAGAAAGGGAACCGAGGGGCCCGATTTTTATTAATCATATCATAAGAAACCAACAAACTTTAACACCAAGAACATCAAAGGGGATATTACTTGGAATTTACTAATTGAATTAAAGAAATGATAAATTAATGGAAAGGAAAGTGGATGAAAAAACAACTGTCCGCAGGTAGGGAACGAATCCACGTCTTCGCAATACGCGTGCGATGTGTTAATGTTTGTTGGCTTCTTATATATATATACGGGTGCAGAACGCACGGCATCTTCGAAACTACATGTTGTCTCTGAAAAAACAGTAGCTATTAAAAGCAAGAGCTCTACATTACGTTTGCGGATAAATCTATCCGGGGAACCAATATTTAATACGAGCTCGCATGGCGCCTGTGCAGTGCTTTTGTAGGTGGCTAATACGAGCTCGTAAATTAGCCATCTACAAAAGCACTGCACAGACGCCATCTTTTTTTTTTTAGCGTTGCTAAATGTCCTGCAAGAGTAACAAAAACCTGCAAAAGCCAAGCGCCAAAACATAACTCGTAATTTCCTTAAAAGCGCTGCAGTAAGAGAGCGACCACTTACTTAGTCCAGGCACAAGCTGATCGTGTTTTTTTTTTTTTTTTGAGCAGATGTACTTTTGCTCGGTGAAAAGAAAGCGCAAATACACTATTTCGTGGATTTTGTAGGATCCTGCGCAGCAGAACCACTTCGTTGGCAATTTAATTTTACAGCTACCAGAGCCTGTTCTCAATTTATCGTCGCACTCACCTGTCTTTCCTTGCTGAGCGCCAATCACAGTCCCTGCTATACTGGCCGCTAAAGAAACATAAAAAGCGGGTCTGTTATTTACACTGCGGTTGCAGTACACAGTATGTTCAATGTATATTACACTCAGTCGGCTACCATCTTTATTACTTAACGTCGCCTCACCCATAATCTATCATTTCATTAGGTTCAGTTCTCGCAGCGATTGTAAACATTATGGTGCTATCGAAGTTCTGTTATGCTCGAAGCACAGCCATTTTTCATCATCGTCCTGGAGTGGTTTTTGCGATAATCTCAGCGTGGGAAGAAAAAAAAATGAGAAGAACAAAATTCACAGGGTCTCTTATGTTATCCCTAAGACGACTTGAAGGTGAAAGCCCAAGTGCCGATGCATTAAAGACGGACACATGACGTTCCTTGTTTCACACGCTTTTTTCACATTCTCTATTTCCTCTTAATTCGCTTTATTCATCCTCGTAATCCGCTTAGTCATCCTTCTTAATGCAATTCCACAAGTCGAGTGTTCGACTCCCACTCAAGGTCGTGGGCTCGAGTGCCTTAATTACCCCTATCTTAATTAACTATGCTTTAATTAGCTTTGCCTTCGTTAACCACAAAGGTCGTGGGTTCAACTCCCATCATAGGCCCAGGATTCGAGTGCCTTAATTACTTCTATCGTAATTTCCTCTGCCTTATTAACTTCGCCTTAATTACCGCCAAAGGTCGTAGGTTCGACCCCCACCAAAGGTAGTCTTTTTGTACCTTTCATGTTGTCGAGGCGTTTTCGGTCAAGGTCGACTGACTGATGAGACATATTAGGCTTTTGCCTTAATAAAGCGGCGATAAGTCTAGTGCTACTTTTGCATGACTGAAATTTATTAAACAGGTTTCATAAAAAATTTGGTATACTTATTATCCTTTAAAAAAACCAAAGGGAAAAGCTTGCCGCCCTCTGAGTAACGTTTCCGCAGCCAAGTGATGCGCGGGGGCATGGGAAGAACCAGTGCACTTCTGTTTTTAAAGAAAATGCCTTTTTATTGAGAGAGTCCCACTTTTCGGTATCAGATTTTAGGCATTTGTGTTTCTAGCAACTTTCGTGGTCCAGTCGGGAGGTTGTCCAATTTTTAAAAAATCTGGCCCGTTCTCGTTGGATTTTGCATTTTAAAAATGTGGGTCTATCCCGAAGAAAACGCAGTCAAATAACTGAAGCAGTCCTGCGCTCCTCCTACTCCCTCAAGGCATGGGCGGCATGATAGAATGCCGGTCGCAATGACTCCGCTCAAATTTCTCTTTCAACTCTGTCAGGAAGACATTGTCTTTGATCGACTTTAACTGCAGGTTCAATCGCCTTCCAACTTTCTTTCAGTCATGCGGCGCATTGTGGTTGTACTAGCTGATCAGATGAGTGCCACCCTAGGCGACCACCGAAAAGACGTGTCGAAAAGAAGTTCTGCTTCGATTGATAGGAAAAAGTTCAAAAGAAAAAAAAAACGAACGTTGAGGCGATGTACCGCACATTCTCGCAACTTCGGTTAACATGGACAGTTTCACGACGGGGAACAGATTAAGAAGTCGCAGTTTTGCTCGAAAGGAAAAGAAAGCATCGATTGGGATAGCAAATTAGTAGACAGAAATACGAAGGAAGGATAGCAGTTTTATAGGCTGTATAAACTTGTCAACATTCGCTTACTAACTAAATTAACAAGCACGGTGTCACGCGCGCATAGGTAAACATGAGCGCATCTCGTTTGATGACCGAGGAAACTCGCTGTGAGAACGCTGGAGCAAGAAATTGCGGCAACATCAGCAAGCGAATTGACCTTCGTTTTGTCTCTAGCTTCAGCGTGAAATAAACGTCGAAAGCACGGCGCATACGAAGCTACCGGCATTCGGCGCACTTTACCAACATCGCAGACCGCTTTCAAGATACACCGTAGGCAGCCGCCGCCGAAGTAGAACGCCTCCCCCAGTTCTCTCCTCCTCCCCGTACCTAGCGCGCGATAAAAGAAGCGCGCTTCCACCCTTCCTTTCTCCCTCGTGCGCGCCAGATTGAGCCGCGATCGTTGGCTGACCCTCGCAGGCTTTCACTCGTACACACAGCGTACGGCGCACGGCGACAATGTTATCGTGTTTGCTCTTTATGCGGAACACCACGGCAACGGCAACGACGGCGGCAGAAATACTCTTGGAGGGTCCATATAATTGATATTGCAATAAAATAAGGAATTGATCCGTTTGCGACCATTTATTTGTTTGCTTTAGATGAATGACGCCCGACAGAGCGCTTTCAATGCTAGTTATCTGCCAATTTAGGGAGAACCAGAAAACTGCCAAATGGTGTGCCGGTAGAAAACCGGCCAGGTGGCAAGTCTATACGGCTTCGTTCCCACTCGGCAATTGGCATGAGAGCCAAAAGGCCACAGCGGGCGGGAATGCCTTTCCGCGCATGTCCAAGATGTTCACATTTGTTTTGCCACCGCCATCGCCTCTTACGACACGTTTACTACAGAGTGTACTGTACGGCATCTTTCAGTACACCCGCAAGTGTCGTTAGGACTCGACTCACCGCGCTAGGGTTCTGTCCTCTAGCAACCGGGTTCCCTCCTGGACATTCGTGCGCGCTTCCGGCTTGCGTCACAAATTTCTCAGTCCTGTTATTGCGCCTCACGATGTTATTGAGCCGACATCCCTTGTTAATTACCGCGTTTCACCTGCTCGTACTCACTCCGACCGTCGCTGCCCACGGGACCGAGACAGTGTGAACCGTACACCTCGGTGCGTTTCATAACACACTCCCCGCTGCCATGCAGCCATTTTCGCCTTGAAGAGTTAGTGTGAGTGCACCATGTGACTTCCACCATCCTCACCTGCACACATCATCATCACGCGCAAGTCTTTCTAATCTGTGCAGACCATCATCAGCACTCGACTAGTCTTCTTCGTCGCCATAGCTCAAGCTCAGCGAAAATAAAGCGATTCAATTCGATTTGGTGGCTGCAATCGAAGTGTTAATATTCAAAACACCGAATATTTATCGAGCAGTTCGTAAATATAATTGGCATCAACGTTTAAATATTCGAAAAATGAGAGACCCGGAACATCGACGAAGGTTTCATTACTCTAGTTTCCGTCTTTGGACTATCCGAATCTAATGTGTAGCCCAACCTTTTATCAAACCACTTTGTGCTCAATATTCGTCTCGATGCGACGCTGCTCCTTAATGCTCGTATATGACTCCGATGTTCATGTACCACCAATCTGATAATAGTGTGGTTGAAAGTCCCTAAAGTTTCAAGGTGAATTTTGCGGAACTCGAACACTGTATTGATATGATTTGTTTTATTATTCGAAATATATTTCAAAATTATTCAATTCATGCTCGTACTCTTTTCACTGCAGTCACTATTTGATTCGTATTTGATTCGGTTTCAAAAATACGCGGATCCCACGCACTGTGGGAATCGATGTAAGCGAAGCTTTTTTATGCCGTTTGCTTTGATTGACGATAATTAGCGTCGATGTTGACGGCCACTGTGCAATTTCTTCAGCGTTTAGTGCAATACGAGAGTGGTGAGTTGATGGTAAACGTTACCTTGGATGCACCACAGCTATTTGTATGCGTAGTACACAGAACACACAGGGCGACGTGTTAACTAGAGGCGTTGCTGTGCGCCATTGTTCATAATTTCTGAGAGGGTTGAGCATTATCATATCCTCACATGGCCCATCGCATCATGACAGAAGCGTTAAGCTGTAATTCAATTATGAGACTGCACGTGCCAAAACCACGATCGAATTGTGAGTAAGGTATGCGACCGGGTTAGTTGGCGTTGATCCATGATGCTTGACAGCTCGAACTTAGCCAAAGGACGGCGAAAGAGGCGACATGCGAAGACAAGTGCTTGTCTACGTTTGTCGCCTCTTTCGCCGTCCTTCGTTAGGGCTGTAAAACATGGTGGATTATGAGGCACGCCATAGTGGCGGACTCCGGGTAAATTTTAAGACCCTCGTGTTCTTTAACATGCACCTAAATCTAAGTGCACAGACGTTTTTGTATTTCGCTCACGTCGAAGTGCGGCTGCAATGATCAGGATTGAAACCGCGACCTCGAGCAATATCATAGCCGTCAAGCTACCGCGGCGGGTAGAGAAGTTTTGATTTGACGTGCGACCACTTCCGCGGTGTCGCATAGACCCTACGTTAGTAGAAAGGTAAGCGCTGTAGTTTGTGCAATGCTTTTGAGGGGAGTCACGGATAATTACAACTGCAAGAGGCGAATGTGGCGACACCCCGGGAGCTCCACAGTGCATTGTGCACATGCGACGTGATGGAAAGGTTCAAACGAGTTTCTCGCGTCGACTTTACTCTCTGCCATGCTCTTGCCATGTACACGCTATTGCCATATACACGCTCTGAACCACCCCCCTACGCGGCGTGCAAGACAACACTAGCAGTAGCGCAAAAGTCGAAGGAAGAGGCTTAAAAAAGCTTCGCTTTAAAATTACCATTCGCAAGCCCGTAAAATGTAGCACACGAAAGAGGATGCTCATTTAGCTGAGAAAGAAAGCAACAACATAGCAGTGTGTGGTCGGAAGCAAATTTCCCTGCTGAAGCACTTTGTTGTAATGTTCATAAATGACAATAATGATTCCCTTCGTAAGAAGGCGACAGCCATACTCACCTGAACCACCCAGTTCGCCCAAAGCGCTTGCTGCACTCAACCCGACGAGTGCACGGGCTCCGTGCCCTAAAAAAATGTATACAAACGAACATTATCAAACCTTGCTAGCTTGGAAGTATCCTTGAGTCTAGGAGCAAGCATGACCTCCCGCTAAAGGGAACCATGTGTGGATGCGAGCCGCGGGGAGATCGTTAGCTGAGAGAGAAAGGGGGGGGGGGGGGCATAGGAGAGGAGAGAGACGGGGAGGGGAAGCGCAT
Source organism: Dermacentor silvarum (assembly GCF_013339745.2). NCBI lineage: Eukaryota > Metazoa > Arthropoda > Arachnida > Ixodida > Ixodidae > Dermacentor > Dermacentor silvarum. Next base: position 24,211,546 of record NC_051160.1, on the reverse strand, counting down.
GCGCTGTGGGACGCGGGCGCCGCTCCGTAGAGGATTCCTAGAGGAGAGAAAGGGGGGAGCGTAGGAGAGGAGAGAGAGGGAGAGGGGACGCCGCGGGACGGAGGGACGGACAAAGCCCCCGCCATAAGCTGCTTCGCATCTAAAAAACCGTAATTACCCACGGAGTGGATTATGCGAGTGCAGATTCACCCGATACCACACGGTTAACTTGGCATTTGGGTGCGCTGAGGTGGCTCAGCGGCTAAGGCGTCACGAGGTCGAGGGTTCGATTCGAGACCCGGCTGAACGCAAAACAGCTCGTGTTTTTCGTACCGAATGAAAGAAAAGGCGCTAGAGGTCGAAGCCATTCTGGAGCCCTTTCGTGTGTCGTACTTATAGCCCATGTGTCACTTCGGCACTTTACACACACATATTTACTGGGGTTTTACGTGCCAAACCCACGATATGATTATGGGGCACGGGTAAGTGGGGGACTACGGATTAATTTTGACCACCTGGGCATCTTTGACGTGCAGCCAGTGCACGGAACACGGGAGCTCTTGCATTTCGCCCCCCCCCCCCCCCCCCCATCGAAATGCGGCCGCCGCGGCCAGGATTTGATCCCGCGAGCTCATGCATAGCAGATCAACACTATAGCCACTAAGCCACCACGGCGGGTACTTTACACATCCATATTGTAATTTTAGCGGTAATATTTTAATTTTGTCAGCACGTGTCAGAACGCTCGAAACGTTTTAAATACTGTTGTCCTTTTTCGGGCTGACTAGCCCGGGCGAGAGCTTCATACTAATTTACGTCATTCCTCGTGCGCGTATTTTGCTCTACGGACTGCTGAGAGCGCTGTAAATAAACCAATAAACACGCTCCATTACATGAACCGCAATATATCAGTACATTTGCTACTACATAAAATATACTATATAACGAACGCTATATATATATAGGTTCTACAATGGTGATCGCACAGTGGTAATGCACCGGGATCCTGATTATCCTCTTCGCCCAGAGGTCCTCATCACTTGCGCGGCCTTCCTTAATTATCATTTCGCATATTTTGGAGCACCCTTGCATTCTCCGTTCAAAACTAATTAGCAGCTCATGTCCTCAATATAAACCCACACTAAAAACAAACTCTTTATCAGCTTAGACTGATCAAGTGCTCCTTCAAAACTAGATTTGCGTCAGTTTCGCGATAATGTGGGTCGATTATTATTGCTTAAAGGAGAAAATCAAGGTGAAAGTTTCTTTTTTTTTTTTGCCTCAGCGTGAGGAGCTGCGTGAGGAGCACGCCAACCCCCCCCCCCCCCCCCCCCCCCCCCGTACGCGCGCAAGAATGGCCTGCGTGAGTACGTGGCGACTACGTAGGCATCACGTGCCATTCGTGTTGCGTTCTGCACATGCGCACTAAGCAGAACGTATAAGCACTCTTACGCACGCAACGTGCGCAGAAATAAAAGTGGTAATATAATAACAGAATAAGTGGTGCCTGCAATGGTTATGCCACACTAGAAGTCCAACGACAACTCTAGGTACGCGTAACTGTGCGTCTCCTTCTAAAGAGGAGCTGAGTAACGTCCGTGTCGCAGAGCTAGATCCACACACAGAGCCATCACAAGTGGGGTTTATGTCATGTGAGACGAGGCAACAAAACCGCTAGCATGCGGCAACTAGTTGTGTCATACACTGAGCATGATTGCATGATTGCATAAAGACGGCATAGCCGTTTTCGACAGAATTCACCTGTCGAAAAAGAAAACCACGTATTCGTGAAATATGAAGCACATACGAGCATTTGCTTTTTATGAAAGCGCTGCTACATCGAATTGTGGTTCCGTCAGTTACAAGAACTGAAGAAAGACCTTTTCGTCAAGTTATCGTTGCAGTTGTTACAGCAGGAGTCTAGCTGTACTCACTCGAATGACTTGTTTAGGCACACGTGGCTTAGGGACCTTTGGTGCACGATCTGAAAATATAAGTTCAGCGTACGTGATGTGCTATATTCTGTGCTCACAAAATTCTCCATGTAAAAAGCATCGCGCACTTTGTAAACAAGAATATTCAATACGCTCGCATAGACCCGTCATTTCATTGCGCACATTTATGCATATTCATTTCAGATTATAGCACGACACTCCTTCATAATATTGAGTCGGACGGGGGCAAGCTGACGAGCTGCACGATCTCGAACAACGACGTCACCGGCCTATTCAGTCGGCAAGTGAGGAACCAATGATGTCGGCCAAGAAGTAAATAAAACGGAGAATACCCAGCGGTGTCATGGCGTGACTAATTGTACGCAAATATAAGAAAATGTAACGTACAGTCCCACTAACGGTGATCATGTCAAACTTACATGGACAGCATCTCAGTTGCCGTTTGGTTCAGGTGCTCGGTCAATCGATTCGTCTGTGGATGGTAAGCGGTGGTGAGCTTATCTTCAGTGGAGCAAGCACGGAGGATGTCATCTACCACTCTTGAGAGGAAGTACCTCTCGCAATCGTGAGAAGCTGCCCAGAGGCGCCATAATGCAGAATTACGTCGTGGAGGAGAAAGTCAGCGACGTTTGAAGAGCAGCTTGTCGGCAGTGCCTTGGCGATTGCGAAGCGCATGGCGTAGTCCGTCGCGATGGCAGCACATTTATTCCCAAGATGGACGTAAGGAAAAGTCGAGGCCGACGCGGAAGAATGGCTTTGCATGGATATCAATAGGCTGTAGGTGGCCTGCAGGCAGCTTGCGGCGTTGGTAGCATTCACAAGAAGTGATGTACCGGAGCACAGAACAGTGCATGCCAGGCCAGAAAAACTGACGTCGGATGTGGGTGTAATTGCGCAAGACGCCTAGGTGACCGGAATCGGTAC
>NC_051160.1:23562109-23600331 GCF_013339745.2 Dermacentor silvarum | reverse complement strand
GTGCTTTTTCAACAAAGCCAGCAGCTGTTGCGTCTGCGCGGGTTTCAAGTCAGTGCTGATGACTGCTGTAAGGGCGGCGGCCGAAGAAGAATCACCAGAAGATGGGTCCCCAGAAGAGACTGGTGTAGTGGCAAGACGCAGACAGGCTCCAGATCGGCGACGGATGCAACGGTTGTGCCTTGCGGAAGGAGGATTTTTTCTGGAGTTGCGTTCGTGGCAGTGACCAGTGCAGATCCATTGTGGAATCGAACAACTCCTGATGTAAATGTTATGCCTTTAGTAAGGCAACGCGAAGAAGGGAACACCAAGACGTCACCATGGTCAATGTTGTCGGATAAGAGAGTAACTAGCTGGATTTGTCCTGGGAGTAGTTCCGTATCTTCCGCAGCGGTCAGGTGAAGTGGCGTGTGGGTTTCTTCGCCAAGCAAGTGTTCGGTGTCGGTAAGGTGTATCACACGCTGCCCACAACAAATAGCAGCAGAGGCAGAAGATAGAAAATCCCATCCCAAAATCAGCTGGTGAGAGCACGGGTATAGCACAGCAAACTGTATGTGATGGAGAATGTCATCGATAAGTACACGCGCAGTACAGAAGGCAGCAGGTCGAATAGTGTTCCCTTCGGCTGCAACCAGCGTGGGACCATCGTAAGGCGTCATACTTTCTTCAGACGGGAACACAAATGAACATTCATAACCGACAAAGCCGCACCAGTATCCACTAAAGCATCCACGGGCACCCCTTCAACGTACACACGAATCATATTGGATGGGCGCGCTGGAGGAATTTCAGTCTTGTGTGTGTATGCAGTTTTTCCTCCGGAAACTGCATCGCTTAGTTTTCCGCGCGAACGGTAGAGGTAAGGGAGGCAGGCCTAAGTGGTGACGATGAGCGGCGGTAGGGTGATGGAGAACGGCGTCTGGCCGAACGGTAAGCGCCTCGTGCATCAGGTGATGCAGGCGGAGATGGAGAGCGCTGCGAAGGTGAAGAGTAACGCCGCCCTTGGTAAGAGGCCCCACTGTAAAAATCGCGCTCACACATATCCTAGCCCCGACGCTCGTCTTGCTGGCGCTTGCGGCAAAAGCGTGATATGTGGCCGCGATAGCCACAATAATAGCACGTAGGACGAGACGGACGCCAAGGGGGGTAGTAGGGGGTGTTCGGTGTACCGTGTGACAGGGAGGTCAGATGGGCCGATGAAGGTTCTGGCGGTGATGACGGGAAGTGAACCGTGGGCGCAGTAGCAACCGACGCGTAAGTTGGTAGCGGCAACGGAGAAGTGACGTGGCCGACAGGCTTGGAAGCAACTTGCGCGTATGTCGGTCGTGCGGTAGTTGGTAATGCTTGAGGGACAGGAGCTTGTGCTGGCACAGCGCAGGTCAAGGACGCCAGTTCTTCCCTGATAACGTCACGCAATGACGCACCAAAAGGTTGGCTGAGATACGTCGAAGGTGAGGTAACCCCATCGATTGTAACTCTTCGCGTATGAGCGTGCGTATCAGTGTACGTAGGTCATGGTCCCCCGTAGAATGGGCATCGTCAATGTCGGGCTGTAGGCTGACAGACTCGAGCTCATCGAGGCGCTGACAAGTGATTACGACGTCAGCGACGGTAGCCGGATTCTTAGTGGCGAGTGCATTGAAGGCAAGAGTTCCAATGCCTTTGAGAATGTGGCGTACCCTGTCCGACTCCGACATTGAAGAATTCACACGTCGGCAGAGTGCAAAGACGTCCTCGATGTAGGAGGTGTACGACTCACCCAGGTGTTGTTTGCGAGCATCGAGGCTTTTCTTGGCTATAGAGTGGACCGAACAGCCGGTGTGCCGAACACTTCACGAAGCTGGTGCTTGAAGAGAGTCCAGTCGGTCAATTCGGGCTCGTGGTTAAAGAACCACGTCTTCGCCACGCCAGACAGATAGAAGGAGACATGGCGTTGTTTATTAACATCATCCCAGTGATTAGCGGAACTGACTAGCTCATAATCATCCAGCCAGTCTTCGACATCCTCTCCGCGAAGACCAGCGAAGAGATGGGGGTCACGCTGGGCGCTGTTGATGATAAAGGAAGGAGGCACTTGCGATGTCGGAATGGAGGCAATAGGGGCGCCAGGCTGCACGTCCTGCGGCATGCTAGCTGACGGTGGACGCAAGCGGCGACCTGAACGAAGCTCCAGGAGGCAGACCGGACGGCCAGAGGACGTAGGACCGAAGAGCACACTCCACCACTTGTGACGTCTCGGTTGGAACGACGTTTATTAGGCCCGGGAGCTCGTCAGCGAACCAGCGCAGCACACAGGCGATGATGATGAACACATATACAGGCGAAGAGGAGGATAGGTAACAGTGCGAGGATGATGATGATAACATACAGATGAGGAAGATGTGCGTAATAAACGCCCACAATAATATATATATAACCGGCAAGATCCAGCAAGATCTTCACGTACGTAGCGCTTGTACGCACGTGAAACTAAAACTGTCTAATGGATGGCTCATCATTAGCCAATATTTATATCGACTGCAGGACGAAGACCCTGCGTTCTCCAATTACCCCTGTCTTGCGCTAGCTGATTCCAACCTCCACCTTGGAAATTTCCTAACTTCATCACCCCACCTAGTTTTCTGCCGTCTTCGACTGCGCTTATTCCCTTCTCTTGGTATACATTCTGTAACTCTAATGGTCCACCGGTTATCCATCCTACGCATTACATGGCCTGACCAGTTCCATTTTTTCTCATAATGTCAACTAGAATATGGGTTATCCCCGTTTGCTCACTGATCCACACCGCTATCTTCCTATACCTTAAATGTAGCCTTAACATTTTTCGTTCCATCGCTCTTTGTGCGGTCCCTAGCTTGTTCTCGAGATTCTTTGTTAACCTCCAAGTTTCTGCCCCGTATGTTAGCACTAGTAGATGGCAATGATTGCACACTTTTTTATTTCGACGACAGTGGTAAGCTCCCAGTCAGGATTTGGTAATGCCTGTCGTATGCACTGCAACCCCAATTTTATTCTTCTGTAAATTTCCTTCTTATGTTCAGGGTCCCCTGTGAGTAATCGACCTGAATAAACGTACTCCTTCACCGGCTCTAGAGGCTGACTGGCGATCCTGAATTCTTGTTCCCTTGCCAGGCTATTGAATATTATCTTTGTCTACTGCACATTAATCTCCCACCCCATTCCTACACTTTCTCGGTTAAGCTCCTCAACCATTTGTTGTAATTTGTCCCCAGTGTGGCTGAATAGGACACGGTCATCTGCAAAGCGAAGGTTGCTGAGGTATTCGCCATTGATCCTCACTCCTAAGCATTCCCAGTCTAAGAGTTTTGATATTTCTTCTAAGCATGCAGTGAATAGCATGGGAGAGATTGTATCTCCTTGTCTGACCCCTTTCTTGATAGGAAACTTTCTACTTTTATTGTTGAGAACCAAGGTAGCAGTGGAATCCTTGTAGATATTTGCGAAGATATTCACGTATGCCTCCTATACTCCTTGATTCCGCGATGCCTCTATAACTGCTGGTATCTCTATTGAGTCAAATACCTTTTCATAATCTATGAAAGCCATGTAGAGAGGTTGATTGCAATCCGCATATCTCTCGCTTACTTGAATGATGACTTGGATACGATCCATCGTAGAATATCTCTTCCTGAAGCCAGCTTGTTCTCTTGGTTGGATGAAGTAAAGTGTTGCCCTGACTCCATGGAAAATTATCTTGGTGAATATTTTATACAATACTGAAAGCAAGTCAATGGGCCTATAAATATTCAATTATTTGTTGTCTCCCTTCTTATGGATTCGTTTAATGTTGGCGTCCTTCCAGCTCTCTTGTAGACTTGATGCAGTGAAGCAATGTGTATAAAGGGCCGCAAGCTTTTCAAGCATGATATGTCCTCTATCTTTGATTAAATCGACTGTTATTCCGTCTCCTCCAGCAGCTTTTCTCCTGACCATGTCATTCAAGACGCTTCTAACTTCATCGCTAGTTATAGAAGGAGCTAGAGCACTGCACGGGCTCGGGCTTACACGAAAGCCCGGGCCCGGCCCGGCCCGTGGGCCGGGCCGGGCCGCGCAGAGGAGGTTTATCACGGGCTCGGGCCGGGCTCGGGCACGGCGTGTGCTTTTATTGCGATAGCAATTATATGGACACTCAAAAGCAGATTTCTGCCGTCGGCGTCGCCGTCGCCGTCACTGTGAGGTTCCGTATGACGTCATTTGGAGAAGAAATTGTCGCCGCGCGCCGAACGCTGTATGTGCTAGTGAAAGGGCGCGAGGGGCGCGTCTTTCACGGGGAGTGAACGCGCGGGCTATGGCTTTACAATCACCATGTATGTAGAGCAAACGCGCCTTCTTCCGACGCGCGAGAGGCCGTGGGGGAGGGGGAGGGAATGGAGGCGACGTTTAGCTGCGGCACGCAGTGCCTATTTATATCAGAGGCTCCGGCAACAGTCACCAACCCCGCACGCATTTTGAGCGAACGCGGGCAAAACGCCGATGGCGTCGACAACAGTTCTGCGTGTTGCCGATGCTGCTGCATGTCCAAGTTTATACAGCTGATAAGCTAATATCATTACTCCGTATAGCTCTCTACAAGTTTGCTATCGCAATTGATGCTTCGCCTTTCAGGTGAAACTGCGACAACTTTTTTTGACCCGGGCCCGGGCCGGGCTCGGGCTTTCTGCGAGTTATTCTCGGGCTTCTCAACTCTGAAAAACATGTATTTTTTGGTCTCGGGCCGGGTTCGGGCCGGTTTCGAGTCGGGCTCGGGCCGGGCTCGGGCTTAAAGTAAAGGGGTGGCGGGCCGGGCCGGGAGGGTAACGTAGATTATTTCCGGGCCCGGGCCGGGCTCGGGTCTCGCCATAAAAAGTTTGATCGGGCTCGGGCGGGCCGCCCAATGTAAAAACGGGCCCGGAGTGCTCTAGAAAATTGGCCCGTGCAGTGCTCTAGAAGGAGCCTCTGTATCGTGATCACCACTACTTCGAATGAAAGTAGCTTGGCTGCTCTGGGAACTGTATAGGTCAGAATAGAATTCTTCCGCTGCTTTTACTATGTCACCGAAATTGCTGATCATACTACCCTGCTTATATTTCAGTGCATACATCTTGCCTTTTCCTATGCCAAGTTTTCTTCTCACTGATTTCATGTTGCATCCGTATTTTACTGCTACCTCTATTTTTTACGTTATAATTTCGAAAATCCTTTACTTTCTTTCGGTTGATCAATTTTGACAGTTCAGCGAATTCTATCTAGTCTCTGAAGCTTGACTCTTCCTTGTTTTGTCGTTTCTTTATTATTGCGATAGCAATTATATGGACACTCCAAAGCAGATTTCTGCCGTCGGCGTCGCCGTCGCCGTCGCCGTGAGGTTCCGTATGACGTCAACGGCGATGAAATCGTCGCCGCGCTCCGGACGCTGTATGTGCGAGTGAAAGGGTGCGAGGGCCGCGCGCTTTCACGGGGAGCGAACGCACGTCGACGAGCAAACGCGCGTTCTGCGCCGTGCTCCCTGAAGGGTTGCAGAATTAAGCGTCTCTTTCCTCCTTTCCATATATAGAGAGCAAACGCAACTTTTTCCGTCGCGCGAGAGGCTGTTGGGGGACGGGAGGGAATGAGGGGAGGCGACGTTTAGCTGCGGCACTAAATGCGTATTTATATAAAAACGCCGCGCGCGTTCGGTGCGAACGCGGGCAAAACGCCGACGGCGTCGACAACAGTTCTGCGCGTTAGTGGTGCTGCTATATGTCCAAGTTTATACAGCTGATAAAACTACTATCCTTACTCCGTATAGTTCTCTACTAATTCGCTATCGCAACTGGTGCTTCGCCTTTCGGGTGAAACTGCGACAAATTTTAGGTCCTTTGTTACTTGGGAGAGCTTGCCTACTGATTGCCTTGGTGCCTTAATTACCTCCCACTTCAGTTGCAGTTTCTGAGATCAGCCTAGTTACTGTTTTATTTATTACATCTATGTTGTCTTCTTCTTCCTATTCTAAAGCTCCATATTTGTTTGCAAGCACCAGCCTGAATTAGTCTGCTTTTAGCCTTACTGTGACTTGGCTGGCCTGTTTCTTCTTGACTATTGTTATTCTTTCTCTCTTCAAATTGAGAGAAATCCAGACATCACTAACCTATGGTCACTGCACTTTACCATATCTAACACCTCTACATCCTGCACTATGCTGGGATCTGCACAGAGTATGAAGTCTATTGCATTCTTTATTTCTCCATTAGGGCTTTTCCAGGTCCACTTTCTCCTGCTGCGTTTCCTGAAGAAGGTATTTATTATTCGGAGCCTATTCCTTTCCGTGAGATCTAACCGACATCTCTCCTCTAGTGTTCCTAGAATCGATGCCGTAGTTGCCAATTGCTTGCACGCCAGCCTGCTTTTCCCCCACTTTTGCATTGAAGTCGCCCATGACTACAGTATACTGAGTTTTCACCTTTCTCATTGCTAATTCAACATCTTCATTAAACTGTTCTTTTTCTTAATCATAGTGGCTGGAGGTTGGGGTGTAGGCTTGTACCACCTTCATTTTATACCACCTATTGAGCTTTAATACGACGACTGCTACCTTCTCATTATTGCTGTAGAATTCATCAATGTTGCCCGCTATGTCCTTAGGGACTAGAAACCATACCGCGAATTCTCTCTTGTCTGGAAGACCTCTGTAGCAGAGGACGTGACCGTTGGTCAGCACTGTATAAGCCTCACCAGTTCTTCTAACCTCACTAAGGTCAATAATAGGGTATTCTAGGTCACTCTAGGATAAAACCCCTGATAATTATTCAACTAGCTCTGCTAAGCTAGCCTCACTCGATGGGGTGCGCGTGTTGAACGTTGCCAGGTTAAGTTTCCAGTGGCGGCCTGTCCGGACCCAGAGATTCTTATCCCCCTCTGCCGCGTCGCAGGTCTGACCGCCGCCTTGGTCAGGTGCTCCGCAACCCATGACCCTCTGTCCCCAGCGGCTGCGGATGGTGGTGGTGAATTCTTTATTTCGCCCAAAAATAAAGAATTCACCACCACCATCCGCAGCCGCTGGGGACAGAGGGCCATGGGTTAATTGTAGGAGTCATGAGGGAGGTAGTGACCGAATACTGCACCAGGCAGGCAAATTCCGGTTCTGGTGAGGGAGTTACTTTGTTGAAGCTTAGTGGGCCTTCCTAATTTGGTTGCATCTGGACTAGTATAGCCCCACTAGCTCTCGGCGATATTTTTTTCCCGGTTTCAGGCGCCGCTTCATGCCTGAAAATTCATGCCTGAATGGATGGCACACGCCCCCTCACAGAACGGCTGATACCCCCGTAAAGGCAGCCTTCCCATTACGATGACGCAAGGGAACTGAAATTCTATGCTGGAATGATAAGCGGCAACGGAGCCAGCTGTGGAACAGGATGACGACGACGCACGCGTGAGCAGTGGCACAAGCGTGTTCGCACGGTTTCACCAAGCGGGCACGAGCGGATGTTTCGCCTAGGCAAATACAGCTTCGCTCTAATAAAAGAGTGCACAGATTTGTCCTTAGGGGAGATGAGTCTGCAGGTGGGCTCGCACGCTGCGGCCGATGTGTTCAAAATGGTTACATGTTTAGTGTACTTGCGGCTTTTCGCTTTCCTTCCTATTTTGTGCACCTTATACGGTGCTCGTAGCAATATTTGCTGATTTTCACAAAACGTTGTATATTTCTGGTCAATTCTCGTGGCTTCCGACCTTTCTCTGTGTCACAGGGCATTTCGCGTGCGATGGCGCGAGATCTTTCTGCTCGTGATCGCCCACTGCCAGGTAGCGCTCTTGTGAAGTGGTAGCCTTCGTCGAGGATATCGCATTTGTATTTCGGAAATGACGTTAGCTTATCTCATACTCTTCGTCTTTTCGCCAAGACGGTATTATTTCAGGTGCTGCGCTACAGTTTTTTTTTTTCTTTTTTTAACAATGTGGTCTACTGATTCGATCACCAGAGTGCCTCGTTGAAACTTTTTCTTTAGGCGAACAGCGCTAAAAGACGTTTCCTGCCTGCGAAAAAGCTTGCGAAAATACACCATTAGGCTATTGTATATACTTTCTCAGAAATTCATGGTATGCATTGTGCTATGCATTGTGCATACTATGCATAGCAAAAAAAAAAAATTATACGGTGTTACGCAACCATATTAAATGTCGTTTATTTCGGTTGCCTTATGCCATGAAGTTATGATTCACGACTATAAAAGTGCTTGGCATGCATTCATTTATGCATTCTTCTCTTGTTTTGAATCTGTTATTTTTCTTGCTGGTTCCTTTTTTCCAAGTTATTTTTCTCTCCACGCATTGGGTTTTATTAGCATCAAAATAATATGATACGAAAGTCGGAATCCAATAATGCTTCGGTTGCTTTAGGCACCTGGATGTGGCTGTAAAAGAGTACAAAATAAAGCATATGAAATTCGTGTTATTGGAAATATAAGCAGAATAACTAGCAATAGATTTACATTTGTAAGAAACAATGTTATGATTGCTTGAGCCCGTTCTTAATGCATGAGTTGTGGTAACGGTTACATTGCATTGCCGTCAAATTAACCAATTAAGTTTTTAGCGTATTACCTTATGGACCCATGTTGCAATTTACAAATTCTAGCCGTGGATTTGGGATCCACTTGGAACTAATTCTCAGGCTGACACCAGTGTCGAGATATTGATTCTCTAACTTTGCGGAGAAATGCATTGGCATGCCAGTCACTTTTTGAACAAAACGTCGTTTTATGCATCGAAACACAAAAATATGAATAGATATATAAATTATGCGGTTTTACGTGCCAAAACTACCATCTAATTATGAGGCACGCCAAAGTGGAGGACTCTGAAATAATTTATACCAGCTAGGGTTCTTTAGCGTGCACCTAAATCCAAGTATACGGGTGTTCTAGCATTTCGCCCCCATCGAAGTGCAGCCGCCGTGGCCGTGATTTGATCGCGCGACATCATACTTAGCATTTCAACACAATAGCCACTAAGTAACCACGGTGGGTAAGCACAAAAGTAACTGGAACGCCAATACATTTCTCCGCAATGTTCGGGAATTAACATCTCGAAACTGATGCCATCCTGAGAATTAGTTCTTAGTGCACCCGCCTTGCAAACTCCACGGCTAGAATTTGTAAATTGTAACATGGGCCATAAGTTAGTATGTCAAAAACCAAATTGGTGAATTTTTTTTAATCACTCATTTCAATTTTCCTTTTTAATTTTTTGTGCAAGTAATGTCCGCCTCTTCGAGTAGACCAGCTCATGAACTAGAATTGTGCTATCTGCCACAAGCACCCTTTAAAATTTTTCTGAAAGTGTTTGCTGAAATACCCCGTATTTATAGCCTCTGCATGCAAGCGGCGATGTTTCCTTCCCTAATGTGTAAATGTTGTAAATAATTAGAAGAGCTTTGTTTCTTTTTTTTTTTGTCGCCAGTCGTTAGCAATGCGTACTGGAACGAGAATAAATATTCAGACACATATCAACGTGCTTTTCTTACACCGTTGATAGAAGACTGCCGAAGGGGTCACTGAAGTCTGCAGGTTTTTTTCAGAGTCAAAAAAGCACGCAAAGTAACTTGAAGGAAGGTGAACATACATCAACATATTCGTTCTCTAGGCATAGGCTATCAAGTTAGTTGGCTACTTCCTTCTCTTTAAAAAATATAATAAACTTTTTCCTGTGTATATATTTAAAGATATTGTGTGTGTTCATGGTGTTCTTAGCGGAAAATAAAATAAATGTGGAAATAAGGAAACACGGATGAGGTAGCCGCCGCTGGTGCTTCTAATGCGCTTGTCCTTTTATTGTCAGCATTTGCCGAAATAAAGCGAAAGTACAAATGAAAAGCCGTGTACGTCCGCGCAAACAAAGATGCCGGAAGCTTTTAGCCACAACAAATTAAAAAGGTAGAGGCAACGCAAAACAATTCTCAAATTATGTGGGTAACAGCACTCCCCCCCCCCCCCCCCCCCCCCCCCCCCCCCCCCCCCCCCCCCCCCCCCCCCCCGCAGTCAGCACCTATATGCGGCCAGTACACACGACAGCACTGCGGCGACACGAACTGGTGCGGCAGGTGGCGCAAGGTGCATAGATGACGGAAGCAAAGTACTACAGGTCAGGTATGCTGATGACGTTCCGGTCATTATAAGCCGTTATCGCTCTTTAGCGCCTTATCCCTCCTCGTCAAACCATTATGGCTGCATAGGCACGGCCGCGCGCACCGTATTTTGAAAACGATCCGCAATGTCGACAGAATGTGCCGACTGCTGATAGCTTGAAGCGCTCTGTTCTCACCGCTTGCTTAGCGTTGGAGACGCGCAGGCCCGTACCTTGAAAGTGATCTGCGAAACAGGCAGAGTGAGGGCTGTGTTCTCGCCGCTTCGTTCGTGTTGAAGCGACAGGCAGCACGCAGGCAAAGTCGTTCGCTACTGCAGGCTGTATCTTGAAAGCGATTCTTTTAAGTGACGGACGGACGGACGGTTTTCTCGTTGCATAGAAATGCTTACGCATTTAAAATGAACGTGCAACAGAAGTCCATGGCGTGGTGAGCGGATGAAACCGAGAGAAACGAACGTCTGGCAGCGCGCTCTAGGAGCCAGCTGGTAGCCAGAAGTTGAAAGCCGAGGAGGGACATTGTCTTGCATCAATTTAAATCAGAGGTTGAATCTCCTTCCCACTTTCTTCTTCAGTCAGTGCTCTTGCTTGCGCTATTTAATAATTACTGTCACACCAAGAAACCGGCATTCCAACAAATGATTAACGGCCATTTTACATTCGTTCACGATTTCTATTCGTACTATTGGGTTAAGCGCATAGCGAAGGGTTAATGACTTACGGTTACAGGTTTGCAAACACTCTTTTACTGTGGCAAATTTATTTGCTGCTCTGGTGCAACTGAGGGACAAATATTTTACGCACTTATCATCTGATTTGTTAAATCCCCAGACTTCTTCAACAGTCCCATTACGGCACGTTGCTGTAGCTATATTTATAGGTTGTTTGCATCTGCGTTGTGCTGACCCTGTAAAGAGGAATAACGCATAAATATAGGCATATATTTCTTTAAGAAGACACAGCAGACATATATTATAAATGTCTAAAGACAATGTGACTTTAAGAGTTTTTGTACGCTTACATTGTTTATTAATTACGTTTCTACAGCTGTTGTGCAACAGGGACCATTGGTAAGAATTATTCTGCACAAAAGGTAGAGTTTACTCGTGCCATACTGTGGGCGAGCCCAGGTGGCAGTGTGTTTGTGGAATGGTAGGCCGGCCGGCGGTAAATTAAATGCGGGCCTTGATATGCAGTAGCAAGCTGACATTGCCGTACATGTCCCAACTGTATAAATGAATACCGCTGATAATAAACGTCCCTGGCTGCCGAGACACTGACGCACGTGTGCAATCAGTCTGATACATGGTGTGAGGAGTGCCCTGCTGCCCGCGTCGACGCCCATTGCGAGAGCCATGACAGAGCTTCCGCCACCGCAGCCACTGCGGCTTGGCGACAATGTTCCTGGCAACTGGCTGAAGTTAAAGCAGGGGATACAGATTAGAGCACTGCACGGGCCGATTTTTTCAGCCCGGGCCCGTTTTTACGTTCAGCTGCCCACCCGAGCCCGACCAAAAGTTTTTATGGGGAGACCCGGGCCCGGCCTGGGCCCAGAAATGGTCTATGTTACCCGCCCAGCACGGCCCGCCACCCCTTTACCTCAGGCCCATACCCGGCCCGAGACCGAAAAAGACCACCGAGCGGCATAAAAAATAAAAATAAAGAAGAGAATGAAAAGAATTGATTCTTAAGGCACAAATACATGTCATATGCAATTATGAACACCATTTGAACAGTGTAAACGCAAATACCAGCGTGCAAAGTAGCCGAATGACCCATGCCGAGCAGTATCGCCAGCTGTTTCGAACGGCGCGACCTTGATGCGGCCCAATCCAATTCGATCGCCGCGCCGCCACAGTGTTTTTCCACGTCGGGCGCTTCACTGCAAAGCATGCGCCGCCCCAGCCGCTCGTCCCACTCAACCGTATTCTACTACACTCTAGCGAAAGCGCAGCCAAGACCGGTTGTGAGCGCATCGCATGGATTGAGTATAAAAGGAAGCTTTTCGTTCCTCCATGGTGCAGCGTAATGCGCTGCTGCTGGACGGCCGGTTGAGAGCATGCGTGCAAGCATGTATGGATGCAGTGCCATATTTCAGCCGCGTGACGAATTATCTTATCTTACCAGTCATCGTTTTACCAATTCGCTTGAAGAATCAGCAAGTCGCGAACGCGCTTACACCGCGCTGAAAGCATTAATTACATTGATTTAGCTAAGGGATACAATGGCAACTTTTGGGTTGAGGCGACTTAGGTCTTTCTGGACTTTTACATTCTGTTCAAACAGCGCAAAATACGACGGAAGAAGAAAAGGGAAGCACACAGGAGTATCACCGCTAGCTTCTAGCTGCGCCGGGGCAACAGGTTTTGCGGAGTCGAGACGCGCGAGGATAACTCGCTGCATGTTACATGCACACCACCAGAAAGTCCGAACCCGGCCCGGGCCCGCGTCAAAATACCCGAGCCTGGCCCGGACCCGGATCAAAAAGCACATGCTGTGCCCGAGCCGGGCCCGAGCCCATGAAGAAACTGCCCTACCCTGGGCTTTTGGGTAAGCCCGAGCCCGTGCAGTGCTTACAGATTTACTTTTCCCCCACCGAGCCACAGGAACCCCAGAAGCCACACAGCAAGGTGCAGCAAGCAGCTCTTTTTCTTCACCTCTCCGTGCAGGAGGCCATCGATGTATTCAACACCTTGAACATCAGTGAACAATACAAAGTCGACTACAACAAGCTCGTGGAAGCTTTTGAAGCCTACTGCCTGCCGCGCAGCAACGAGACGTATGACAGGTACATGTTTCGCAGCAAAGTGCAAGCGGATGGCGAGCCATTCGAGCAATTTCACAAGGACCTACAGGTCAAGGTTAGGACCTATAATTCTGGAACACTACGAGACTCGATGTAGCGGGGCCAGATAGTTTTCGGAACTGCAAGAATTAAGAACCCTGAGGAAAGCTGTTAGCCAAGAAAGAGTTACTCCATTAGGCAGCCGTAGAGGGAGCAAAAGCAGAGGAAGTTGCACTTGCACGTAGTAAAATATGGGGCGAGGAAAAAAGTGTTGCTGTGGTAAAGCACGCCAAGGCCGAATGACATACACGAGGACAGATACCAAGGGAAAAGCATATGCGGCTTTTGCCACAGAGTGCACGAGGTTAGACAATGCCCAGCTTTTGGTAAAACGCGTGCTAAATGCAACATGCTAAACCATTTCGCTGTGTGTTGCAGAACGAAGCCCGATCAAGCCTTACAACTGCAACTTACATGTCGGGCGCGCCGCCTTTGCAGGCACCTTAACTAGATGGCGCCATCATACTGGCGGAGGCTCGGCGCGTTGATTGCGCGCCTCGTCTGAGTTGCATATCGTCATCTGCGCCTGCGGACGCTGCGTTTGCAGGCATTTTACCATACTGGCGGAGGCTCGAGTCGTCTCCCCCTGCGTGATTGCCTTATATGTGAGTATTTTACGCGGCCCGATAGCAAGCGCTTGCGTGGCTCAGTGGTATAGTATCCGGCTCCCACGCCGCGGGCGCGGGTTCGATCCCGGCGGGAATCGGGTACTTTTTTCGTGTTTCCGGCGATAGCGGTTACGCGGCGGACGCCGGTGGCGGCATCATCGCGACCCGAAACGGCTATTGGAATGAGCCCATAACGGCTTGCGCTGTAAAAGACCTGCAGAAAGTTCGGTGCTCTGAACTACCTTTCTACGTACCTGCGAAAGGTGGCCAAGTGAACTAAAACACTTCGTACCTTGCTGCGAGAAGATGCCATTTTCGTATGTACGACAGAAAATGGGCCCTATTGCGCGAAATCCTTACGCAAGCCCCTATCCATGCAATATATGATGCTTCACTCCCTACGAAGCTATCCCCCGATGCATAGACCTTCGCTATAGGAGCTACACTTTTTCAAAGACATGGCGAAGAATGGCGTTCGGTAATCTATGCATCCAAATTGTTAAAAGACACGGAGCGTAGGTATGCGCAGGTAGAGAAGGAGGCCCTGAGTATTGTGCTAAATTAGATTGTTTTTCTGAGCGTGAAAGAATTCCGCGAATGCACACAAAGGGCCTCGAGCGGCCAGTTGTGCGGCAATTTCGCGGGTATTCGCGGGCTTCTTTCACGCTCGGAAAAACTTTTATCCAGCACGTATTAGCAACAGAAAGCTGTGTCAGGAGTTTCTCATGTTGCTCTACAATTTTTTTTTTCATTTACACTTTTCATCTACTTGTAATGTTTGAGAAGTTGATTAATTAAGACTAATCATGTAATTAGGCGGAACGCAAGAAATAATTTGAGTATCTTTGCCCAACGGCAAACATAACCTTGGTTCTTTCCATGGCATTTGCATATTTTGAAATATTGGTGCATGATAGTTGGGACACCCTGTATAGCAGGGAGTGTCAGAGGCGCAAAGGAATGAATTATGGTTATTTTGACCGCATATTACCAGAGCAGTTTATTTCGGCTCCATATATATCAAGTTGGAATCAGCTAGCGCAATACAGGGATAACTGGAGATCGCAGGGAGAGGCCTTCGGCCTGGAGTGGACATAAATAAAGGCTGATGCTGATATCACTGAAAATTGCTGAATAGGTAAAGGTCAAGAGGCTTAAATGAGCAATCCACAATATAACTGACAGTTTGTATAGAGTAGTAAAATTGCGTTACAATTATTATATACGAAAAAATGAAAACAACGTTGCAAAAAGATACGTGTTACGAAAAATGCAAGCACGAAAATTACATTGCGTGGCTTCCTACTAAAAAAGGTAGCTTTAGCATGAAAAATTCATTATCCTTCCCCCCCCCCCCCCCCCAAATTATCTCGCGCTTAAAATTCACAATAAATTAAATTTCATCGCAGCGAACGTATTGCTGCTTTAATGAATCGGTTGAGTGCACACTGTACACATCGCCGCGCAATAGTCTCACTGCAGCTATGAAATGTAGCTATTGTGTCCAGCCAGGATTGAAAATGCCCCTTTTTTGTGAAATGATAAAACATCGTTAGAAACAATCACAAAGAAAACAAAACAAGAGCGTTTTTGTGACTACATAGTCTGCAAACTATTGGGGTCAGGTTCGCAGGTAGCCATAATACATTAGTTGTTTTATATAAAGATGGAGATAAAGGACGACAAAAAAGTCTTGCGTGTGGTTGTTTTCGCGCGATTTGAAATTGACAGGTGACTAAAGTTACGTCGTAGTGCGAGAGAACAGTTAGTGACTGTGCAAGATACACCAAGCAAATTTTGATGTATTTTCTTAGCTTGTATCCACATATCTATAATTTGAATTAATTGATTATTCAAGTGCGTTGGTTTAAGGGTTTATTACTTCGGGAGGTCAGCGTGCAACTGTAATAGGCGATCATAAATGTTATTAAATCTGTAGCATTTTGTTCTTTAATATTTTCAGCTTTAATTACAAGCACTAGTTCTCGAAATTACCATAATATTATGTAACCTCTGCACGCAGTGAAAGCACTGCAACAAAAGACCTCGGCGCAAGAGGCATGACGCGTAACATAGCGTAAAATAAGTGCTTACTGAAGAACGCACAATCAACAGCAAAACACACATGACTGATCCCATCTGAAGCGATAGGCGAATAGTGCTGTGCAATCTAGAATCTACGTGAACACCGGCCATTGTACTGGAATCTACAATGACGCATGGGTCACCGGGCTTGTTCACCGGTATTACCTTGGCAATTGCCAGTACGCGAGAAAGTGGCGATCGAGCGTTGATTTCTACAATATGAGATGTTTTTATCGGTTAATCGGTTCAGTATATTGTTTGAAGCAGCTCTTCGGTATTTTGTCGGGGCCACAACTTTTTTATTGCGATAGCAATTATATGGACACTTCAACCGGATTTCTGCCGTCGGCGTCGCCGTCGCCGTGAGGTTCCCTATACATCAAATCTTCGCCGCGCGCCGTATGCCCGAGCGGAAGCGTGCGGGGACGCGCGCTATCACGGAGAGCGAACGCACTCAATCTCCCACGCGCAAGCAAGGAAGCGGGAAGCCAGCGCCGGAGGGAGCGGGGGGGGGGGGGGGGGGGGGGCTCTTCTACTCTGCCAACAACCACGCTCGTCGCTCGCCCGCACCGTCTCTTATCTCCCCACGGCTCTGACCTTTATGCGCCGTGCATTCTCAGTTTCCGTTGAAGCGATAGACCGCACGTACCTTCGCCGCTGCGGCGTATGCGCTTGCTGCCAGCGTTCTGACAGTCGTTGTCTGCAGTCATTCAGTGTGATCTATTCATGTTTGTTTGTGCGCGCTCACACCACGCTTGTTCATTCAGTTAGTAATAGTCGGGCCACATTTTCCAACGCACGCTACACATGCAATGCTGCCAGGATCGGCAGTGCAGAGCTACAGGTGTGTCCCTTCGCACGCGCTGCCCACGGGAAGCGCTTCTCATCAACACCAGCGTTTCACACGCGCCTTCTCGTGGTCATCGAGTCTCTCTTCATGTCGGTCTACTTACGCCGAAGCACACCTGCTTACTTAATGAGCTCATGTTTACTACAATTCATATTGCTACCAAAGCCGCTCACCTTACTTCGTATGACATTGCTGTGTTGCTATTGCATTCATTGCTTCGCCCTTAGGGCGAAACTGTGACATTTTTTTTTGCATCGTGATTATAGAGCAGTGAAAGATTGCCAGGTGCTGTGGTTTCTAAAGATGATAGTCTTCTAGTTTGGTCTCAGAGTGCACTTGTGCTGAAATTTTGTGCTAAATGTTTGTGCTAAAAGTCAAATTAAATTATACGGCATTTACGTGCCAAAACCATGATCTGATTATAACGCACGCCGTAGTGGGGGACTCCAGAATAACTTGGACAACCTGGGGTTCTTCAACGTGCACCTAAGTCTAAGTACACGAGTGTTTTCGGATTTCTCCCCTATCGAAATGCGCATGCCTATTACTGAATGGAAGAAATAGTTGAAAAGATTTGCCTTTATCTTCGTTTCCGCGGCCGTTAAAGCGGTTTGGGTTGCAGGATTCGTCCTCGCGTAACGCGAAAATTTATCAAGCGAGTTTATAAAAATCGCTTGATAAATAAGCTTTGTAACATGTGTCCAAAACTGTGGTGTCGCATTTCGCAGCCTGCCTTTTAACTCAGAGGAAAGTGATTATCTCTGAGAGGTGGTGTTTTCTTGCGCTTTTTCTATCTTTTTATTCGTTTGATATTCCGCTGTAACATAATATTTTTTCGCGACTAATCCATGAATTGCGCTTTTTCGTAGTCTTTCTCCGTGTAGGAATAAAGTTAGCTTACAATACATGACATGGTTATGAAACTGTGTCTACACTTCATCTATGCTTGCACTACAATCTGAAAAAGTATCTCAGAAGTCACAATGTGCATGTGAATGGTAGGCCATTATTTCAGCTCATCTGCTTTATTGAAGGAGACTACGAGCTTTACCCAGCCTCATTCACTATATACATAAGACAGACCGGCTGCATGACTGCCTCTATAGTCATGCTTAATGGAAACCTAATATGAATGGTGATTATATTGGCGAGAGATGCTACCGTCTTGATCTGTTTGCAACATCTTCTCGCCCCTGACACGAGATGAACTACAAGACAGGTGTCAACATCACGCACTGCAGGACACACTTTTTGATGCGCTGGGTCAAAGCTCGCCGATCGCTCCTTAGCAATCATATAGCAGACTTTTCAGAACTGTCCCCTCGGAATACCAGGTTCCTTGTAGCGTCAAGTCGTCGATGTAAACAAAGTGCACAAAGGCGCAATCTTTTATGTCCATGCAATCGACTTCGTCCTGTGTTTGCACAAGACTTGCACAAGATTTATTCGTCGGCCTGTGCCTTTCTGCATGTGCTGTTTCTAGGAAGAATTCATTACTAGGGTTCGAACTTTAGGTGTACGCGTCTTTAACGCTCGGTGTGCTAGATAGTAGCCCCAGCCTTCAAGATAGCCCCGAACGTTCCCATGTGACGTGGTTTATGGGGATTTATGGGGTTTCTTCATTTGTTTCAAGGCTTCTATTGCGTTCACGGGTATTGTTTGGCTTTCATTTGTTTGCCGTGGCCCTTTTACATTTGGTAGCACAATTCTATCCAATGAACATTCGAGGTGCCTTTGGTTTGTCCTTCTGGCCTTTTTGACACCTTGATCACGGTGTCGGTTTCCGTTACACCGCGCACTAGAGAACTGGAAACTCTCGTTTGGCCTAATTGTTCTGGCGGCCAAGATACTAGTCTTGCCGGCTACGTTTCGCAAATCACGACTGCCGCACCCTATATTTTGAGGAATTTGATCCTTTAGCTTGATTGTTTCGCAAACATTGTTGTTTTTATTTTTTTGCTTTGTTTCCCTGTCTTGTCCTCATGACACTTTTCAGCGTTTTTTTTTCTTAACTTTAACGCTAGTGTCAAATGGGTCATAAATTATAGTTAAAGAACATTTGTGGTTACCTTCAAAACTCCCACAACCAGAAGAGGATATAGCCCCACGTCGTAAAACTGCGTTTTTGCCACGCTCGTTCAATTTTGCCGGTGTCGATCTTCCGTGCATCCGTATACATCCGGCCCCAGTTGAGCCATGTTTTGAATTTCTGGCAGCGTTTCCGTATTTCTCTCAACATACCGTTTTAGGCTTTATCGTTATCAATAGGCCTTCCCTCGTCTTGCGGGCCTACCCAAATCTGTATAGGCCTATTCGTGAAAATCGCTCTTGGGCTAGCTGATATATGCAATAGCCTCTTCTTTATTTCTACAAATCAGACTTGGAGCTGCGCTTTAGAGCAGAAGGTGTCGAACTCAAAGTTTCCATGAGCCTCTACGTCGCTTTGCAATTGATCCAGATGAATAATGTTATGAATTTGGTGGTTTATTTTCTATAAACCTTGTGGCATCAATTCCATATGTAAGCAGTGTTCCTCTGGATTACCGATTTTCTGTGATGTAGAGGAAAGTGCCGAAAGTGCCCCATAACTTGACTTCATGAATTCGTCAATGTCAGCGCGCAAGGGTATCCTCATAACTTGCAGTCGATTTGTGTCGGGTTCCTCAATCTTGTCTCTCCTCTAAGCGCATGCGAGGACATAACCATAGGCATTCCGTAATCTTTGCTCGTCAAATTTGTTAATTTTTATTCATATCCCCCCTCTAATACAGCTGCCACGGCACTGGCTGCTCCATGGGCAAGACCTCTAGCATAACATGCGTTGGAAGATCTCAGCGTCCCGGCATCGCGAACCATGGAGTCACCGTCGTCATCAAGGCTCAGAATATGGGCAAGAACATAACTGGTGCCTTTGAGCGCTAGACTTTCCGAATCGCACTGCGAAACAAGACTTACCATCCCGCCCCTTAAACCTCTAAGTCGTCGTCGTTAGCGTGGGTTGATATATCCGCATTGGATGTGTTTACTGCTTCGAGGGCCAGGCTGAATGCGCTGGGTGAAACGGACGAGTGTTGCCGCTGAAATTCGTCATCCAGGCCTTGCGAGCCTCGAAGTTGTCGCCTAGACGAAAATTTGGTGGATGAGCAGGGAAATCGATGGCTGCTCCGAGAGCAGGACTGTCGGGATGTGCTTCGCGTATCTCCTTGGGCATCCCATCCTTGCATCCAATCCTTGCATCCCATCCTTGCATGCCTCGGGCTCTAGTGCTGAAGGGCAAGGTCAAAACGGATCCTATGTAAACGGAAGTTACAACCGCCTCGTGAAACTCGAGGAACGCCTGCAGCTGCGTCAGTCCATGTACTAGCCGTCTCATTCTCAGTCGCATACCGAAGGCATACATTCCCCGATCTTCAGCCTTTAACGGAATCCTAAGGTGAATGACGATGATGACGATGGTCTTAGGTGAGTGGCGCTACCTCCTGCTTCTACTGATAAACATATCCTTCTTCATGTTTCTGTTGGCCAGCCCTGTAACCTCGAAGTAAAGTAAGTTGAAGTAAAGGGTAAGGGGGAAAACAGGAAAGTTGAGGAGGATCAGGAGTGGTAATGGAAAAATACTATGCCATAATTGATAACCATAAGTTCAACTGGGTTAGTGTCGCTATACCATAGAAGTTTTCAGTGTGTATGTGGCAGGGTGAGAACTAAGGTTCCATATCGCAGAAATAAAACGAAAGAGAGCTGTGGTGGTGAGGGCCGGCGCTCTATGCAATGGCCCCGTGCTGTAGAGAGAGCGCTGCGAAAAAAATTGCGTAGCGAAGAAGGCAATGAATACATGCACCGTGAAGGGGATGCAATGAGTAATATCTGACTCAGTGACGTTGAATGCGAGAAGGAGAAACGAGAGGACGAAACGCAAACATTAAAAGGCAACGACGCGGAATTGCGAGAACTAAACGCCCAGGCAAACGAAGCATGCGAGGGACCACGAAAACGCAAAATATCATCAGTCTAGCCCAGATGCTTGTACCTACAGTTAAGGAATTTCCATTTCTGTTTCTAGCTAGAAACTTCGCAAACGCCGGTCATCTCTCAATGCCATAAACCTGTTCAACAGGAACGTAGGTTCAGCATTATCCGCCAGAGTCAGAGTCTTCATACGTGCTACAGTTCAAACAGGAGTGCGTTTTTTCTGCTTTAATTGCTTTATGGCATCATACATAATGCTGTTTAGTGTCCCACCCACGGGCCCACTACTTGTCGTGAGGCTTAGCACGTATACAGGATGGTTCACTTAAATTGGCTCAAACTTTAAAAATATGCAAATGTATATTTGCATAGCTGGACAGAACCAAGGTAATGTTGTTTGCCGTCGTTTGGAGATACTCAGATTATTTTTTGCATTGCGCCTAATTACATAATTGGTCAAAATTAATTAATCAGCTTGTGAAATGTTATAATGAGATGAAAAAGGCAATGAGAAAATTGTAGAGCAACATGGAAAACGTCCGATACATCTTTCTGTTGCTTAATACGTGCTACATATAAATGTTTTCCTAGAGTGAAAAGTGGCCGCGAATAGACCCAATGTGCCTCGAGCGGCCAGGCGGACGGCAATTTTGCGTGTAATCGCGGGCTTCTTTCACGCTCGTGAAAGCACTTTTAATAGGACGTATTGAGCAACAGAAAGCTGTATCGGACGGTTTTAATGTTGCTCTATAATTTTACCATTGACATTTTCATGTCATTATAATAATTCAGAAGTTGAATAATTAGTTAAGACTAATTATCTAGTTAGGCTGAATGCAAAAAAATAAACAATCTAAGTATCTCCAAGTGACGACAAACAACATTACCTTGGTTCTGTCCAACTACGTAGCATTTGCATATCTTTAAAGTTTGGCCCAAGTTAAGTGAAACACCAGGCCTGTATGTGGCGCGGCGTCAATTGAGCTGAACCACAATATTTCGCGTCCGCCATCCGTTCTCCGGTTATGCCGTGGCTTGTGCATGTAGAAGTAATTTTTTACTTTGGCTCAGGACGGAATAGACGACGTATTGAGGCTACATTTCACGCAGACCGAACAGCCATTGTGATCGCTTTAACCAATGCACAGTTGAATTCGCAATCACCTTATAATTAAGTCACCAGACAAGCAATAATTATTCGCAGAGTGGTCGGCAGATATGGTAGCCGTTGGAGAGCATTCTGAATGTATTTATTTATTTTATTAGTAATTAATTAATTTATTTATTTTAGCCTCAAGACGGTGCGGCAATATTAGCAAGAAGGCAAACGCAACAGTTACAGTAATAAATCGGTGTATGAGAAAAAATGCTCCTAGTTATACAGTATTATCTGTGATTAGTGAGAAATTACAAAAAAATCGAAGTGTAAATGGTAAGCACTTGAAACACGAAAAGGTTTACGAACTTGGTTGTCGTTTATAGTTACGATGTCGTAAGGAAGGGGTGCCAACCTTAGGATTTACGAGACACGAAAGATCAGTAATGTGACTGAGCGCTACAAGATGCGATGCCACCTTTATGACGCAAGGTCGACGTGATTGTAGAAATGCCCAGGTGGAAGGATTAGTCGGTCGTGACGCTTATTATTGTGGTAAAGTTTGTGAAATAGGCTTAGGGAGGGAGATTTTATGACGACGCAACATAAGGAAGGGAGGCTGGTTTTCATTGATGTTATGCTAGCACTCCGGTTATAATTAATAAGAAAAGAATGGAGTTATTCCTTACGAGCTCTAGCAAATTATTAATTTCTCATGATAGAGATTCCACACACCTGAAGCGCACTCAATCTTGGAACGAATTATGGTGTTATAGGACAAACATTTTATTGAATAGTGTGCTCTTTAAACGTTTTGACGTAGGTAGCCTAACGTTTGAGCGGCATTATTAGTGACGCATTCAATATCAAGTGCCGAAGATAAGTTAGACGACAGAATATGAATACCCAAATACTTTAAAAATGTCAGATTCTAGGGGGATATTATTTGTACAGTATGTTAACCAGCTGTAATAACTTCTAGATATCAGCATATCTTCATATTTGTTAACATTTATTTGCAAGCGCTTGTACTGCACCAGTCGACTATATCATCTATGTCAGGTTGGAGCCCGAAAAGATCATGATCACTTGTTATTTCGTGAAATATGACGCAATTGTCAACAATTAAGCGAATGTTAAAGGAATTAGTGGAAGTGAGCTTGTTAATGTATATTAAAAACAAGAGAGGTACAAGGGGGATTGACCCCTGTGGTACACCCGAGTGTACAACAGGCGTCAATCCATGGTCCTCTCTTGTGTGGTACACCCGAGTGTACCACAGATGGTGACGAGTTACACCATTAGCTGTTACATATTGCACGCGATCGGTCAAAAAACATTAATTCCCTTTAAGTAGGCTGCTCTCTAGATTTTGTAGGCTCCGCATATGAAATAGCAATGTTTGACATACTTTGCTGAAGGCCTTGCTGAAATATGAAAAGGTCGAATCTGTACATGAAGAAGAATCTAAAATGCGGTGTGATTTATCTGGGAACAATATTATCTGGGCTTCAAAATTGGTAATGAACTGCATGTTAACTTCTCTGTTCACTCTTTAGGGAGCTTGGTGCACTCTTTAACATGAAATAAAGAATAAGTTTTCAAGTTTTTGATGTCTGTGTTTTGTTCACTCCAAGGCAACGCGTTTGATTTCTCCAAAGCAGCGTTTTATATCAATATAGTGCTAGATATTAGATGACCCAAGGTTGTTTGAAATTGCAGTATATATACCGCAGTCAAGCATGGGTAAATAATGTTAAGTGCATACTTACTTGCTATACATACCTGTTCTTGCTGCAGACAGTTCAACGACTGTAAAAAGAAGGTAATTTATGTGTGCTTAAGGCGACATATATAGAATGCACACAACAGGTCGACTGACATCCTTATAACAAACATATGCACAGCTGCAATTTAAAAGTGTGACCACATCTTTACGCATATAGAAAAATTCTTTGGGGAAACGAAGAGCTCCATTTTCGGTAAGAATTAACCACAGCAAAACAGTTCACAATAATGTTATAAAAACCACAAGAGTGATTTGAGTACTGAGCTGTTTCCTAGTAAAGTGCTATATTCAATGTAGACTTATGGCTAAGTGTGCAATTTTCTTGATATTATAGCTATGAAAATGGGAACTTAAATGGGAAGCAAGAAACGCCTTTGTCGCTGGCCAAGGCCACGTTCAGAACCTTCGAATGAGGTATGTGATACTCTGCCAATGGAGTCATGCTGGTGGGAGCCCGGGCCCAGCCCGGCCCGTATGCCGGGCCGGGCCGGGTAGGGCAGTTTTTTCACGGGCTCGGGCCGGGCTCGGGCACGGCATGTGCTTTTTGACCCGGGCCTGGGCCGGGCTCGGACTTTCTGGTGGTGTGCATGTAAAGTGCAGCTCGTTATCCTCGCGTGTCTCGACTCTGAAAAACATGTCTTTTTCGGTCTCGGGCCGGGTTCGGGCCGTTTTAGACCCGGGCTCGGGCCTAAGGTAAAGGGGTAGCGGGCCGGGCCGGGCGGGTAAAGTAGTTTATTTCCGGGCCCGGGCCGGGCCCGGGCCTAGATATAAATCTTTTGGTCGGGCTCGGGCGGGCAGGCCAACCTAAAAACGGTCCCGGGCCAGGCCCGGGCTGAAAAAATCGGCCCGTGCAGTGCTCTACTTCAGTTCACTCTCTTAAGTATTTCCATAATTTATTACAAGACAGCCCCGGGAGTCTTAGACAATAGTACTCACCACTATGGTGACGAATGTTTGACACTCAATAAACAGCTAGCGACATGTACAACATCAACTTAGACGGTACAAGAACTGGCCAATAAATCCTCCTCGGCTATGGCTTAAAAACTCGTAGTATTTTCTCGCTATTCATGAGCGAGAATACAGCAAACCCGACATAAAGTTTCTTTTGATATTTCTTTCCCTTAAACCACATGTGCACTTGCTTTACATAAGGAGGAACGAATAACAAAACACTAAACAAAAAATAATGAAAAAAAAGGAAACAGTGTCGAAATGTAAGGCAGTATAAAAGTAATACTGATGGAAATCCGCGAAAATAATAACAGGAAGTAAAAAAGACGGAGAAAATGGAACGCTGGTTTCGATAACCATACTTCCTTTATGCAAATCACATTTATTTCCTCAACGTTAAATTTACGGCTTCTCAGAAATTACAGACAGCAAGAAAACAATTGAACTATGCAGCTTCCGATAATGGTGCGTGTGAGTTTCAAATTTTTTATTTTCATTTACTTTTATTTATAATAGTTGCAAAATGCATTTATCGTTAATTTCCTTCTATAATAGACATTCCTGTAAAAACAAAGTGGGTATTGTGTAGGATAATACTTTTTTGTATGCCGTTTGATGACTAACCAGTGAAGCTCTTCATGATGCATGTTGTTTGAGTTAAGCTAATAGCTGTCCTTCCGTACATTTTCTTAGATAATAGTGCGCTTATGTCCTACAGATAGAAATAGACGGACTGATAATAGGAATCTTTGCCAACGCCGAAAAGGCGATAGATGTGTAGTATCCAATGATGCGCTAGCGCCAAGTTTCGCGCGACGCTCACGCAACGTGTTACATGTGCCAGCTTGGGAGATAAACATTTTCATCTAGCCTAACACAACGAAGCATCGCCACACCACAGCGCAAATACTCTCGATGGCCTTGGCAGATATATTGCGACTTGTATGTAATGATATTGCTGTATGCAATTTACGATTGCTCAGGAATGCATATGTGTCTGGATACGTTCTTGCGTCAGCACACGCGCAGCTATCTGTCTAGCTAATCACTTGATCATGTTATCCATTGTCCGCCGAGCTAGTGTAAATACACCACTGCAACCAGTGGCACATATTACATTGGTGTACCCATTTGGATAAACAAGCATAAAAAAACAAATAAAAAGAGTGAATTAAAAGCAATACCCCTTCACCGGTCCGCTTCAATCTTTAACCAAATATTGAGCTTTGCTACAAGCAAACAAAGGGACAGATAATGGGGCGTTGCCTGACAGAATTACGGCAGCACGAGAGAGTTGGAAGCCGTGGAAATCTTGCATGTATGGCGCAAAACCAACATGTGATCGGGTTACACTGTTGTTTACTAGCATAGAGGGAACGAATAAAACTATGTCAGGTGCGGCTAAATGGCGTGTCGTCACCGAAACAAGGAACTTTGCGTGTCATTGAACGGATAGCAATTTTTTATCATTTTAATCCCATGAACGTGCTGCACAATTCAGGGCGATGGCGTAGCCAGAAAAAGCAGCCATGAGATGTGGGCTACAGATATTCTTAGGAGTCACTACCCTAACCCATTCTCAGGTGATGCGTTCGACTGCTGAAGTATTGCAGGATCGGCCAAAGAATAATTTGCAGAATTATTATTATTTGCAGAGAGGTGACGTGGAGTGAAGGTTTAGAACACCGGACTTCTAATCTGAAGGTCATAAGTTCTGAAACACCTCCAGTCCCCTACATTTTCAGGCATAGAGTGGCGCCTCACACCGGCAAAAAAAAAAAAAAAATGCCAGGAGCTAGTGGGGCTATAGTAGTCCAGGTACAACCAAATTAGGAAGGCCCACTAAGCTTGAGCAAAGGCACTCCTTCACCAGAACAAAAATGGTCCTCCCTGGTGCAGTATCCGGCCACTACCTCCCTCATGACTCCTACAATTTACCCATGGCCCTCCGTCTACAGCGGCTGCGGAGCATCTGACTAAGACGGCGTGGTCAGACCTGCGACCAGGGGCGGATCCAGGTTTTTTCTGAGGGGGGGGGTCAGCTTCTGTCAATGATGATGATGATGATGATGATGATAGCAGCCTTTCTGATTTACCGAAATGCACCGTTTCTGCTCACGATAAACCCGCGTGTTATACGGCTAGAGCAACACCTGTAGCCCGCCGTGGTGGCTCAGTCAGCTCAGGTGTTGCGCTGCTGAGCACGAGATCGCGGGATCGAATACCGGCCGCGGCGGCCGCATTTCGATGGAGGCGAAATGCAAAAAACGCCCTTGTGCTTGCGTTGTAGTGCACGTTAAAGAACACCAGGTTGTCAAAATTAATCCGGAGCCTTCCACTACGGCGTGCCTCATAATCAGAATTGGTTTTGGCACGTAAAACCCCAGTAAGAGGAAGAAGCCCTTTAGCGAAGCCAGGTATCGGTTTCTCCGAGCTTATAGGAAAAGGACGTTACCCAATACAGCCATGTGCTTGGCGGCTGTGCCTGATAATACAGGGTGTTCAAAACTAAGATTTATATGGTTTTCTTAAAATTAGGCACTGGGAGGCACGCGAAGACCACCTGTGCAAATAAGTTATGTGGCCAGGGGGGGCACAAAGTGAGATGATAATTATCGCTGTGAGCAGCCCAATTAACTAAAATTGAGTAATTATTTTTTTGCCGACTGCAGTAAGTGGGTATGTTTGTATTGAAAACTTAGAGGCAGTCGTGTTTATACACAGTATCGATCGGAAGAATTATTCTATAGCGTGTTCGTGCTCCGAGATATCCGACTCCAAATTTCAATTGTCGTACTGCGCAGAGTTATCGAGTCGATGCGGGAGTGGTTTGTGCTTTGCGTTGCTGTGGAAGGGAGGCATTTTGAACATTTTTAGTTCATTGACATCCTGATGGGTGAAGTGTTGTCATGAGACTTGTGCATGACAACACCAAACTTAAAGCAGCAGTATGTATGAAATATTCGTTAGCATAGCTAAAAAGGTTTCTGCGGTTGATGGTGTAGTTGTTGCTTTTGATTTCAATAAAACTTACAATACTTGGAAATAAGCAGTCACTTTATTTGCGTATAGTCCAGGCAATGACCATGCCCGGTCGTGTAGTCACCATTACGCACGCGCATTGCCCTCCGGCTTCTCCGCTCGCGCCATTATCTCGGCGTGGCAGCTGCCGCCAGCATTACAGGCTGCGCGGTCGCGTGTTACGACAGCGGTTACGGGTTCTTCGTTTTTTTTTTTTTTTCCGCCAGCCGTGAGGGGAAGGGGGGCAGTTATTATCTTTGCCAATGCCTCCGACGCGTTGTCAGACTAAACGCCGCACTCAACAGCCCCGTCACATCATGGAAGAGCTTTGCGCCAATCCTCACTCTCTTGCATGCGTAATCATGCGAACCACAATTAAAATTTGGAGTTGGATATCTCGGAGCATAGACATGCTAGAAGAATTCTTCCAAGTGAAACTGTGTAGAAACACGACTGCCTCTAACTTTTGAATACATACATACAAACTTGCTGCAGTCAATAAATAGTTAATTATTCAATTTTAGGTAATTCGGCTGCTGACAGCGATAATTATCATCTCACCTTGTGTCAACCTGGCCACATAACTTATTTGCGCAGGTGCTCTTTACGTGCCTCCCAGTGCCTAATTTTAAGAAAACCATAAAGCTTAATTTTGAACACCCGGTATGTCTAGGCTGTATTGTTTCTTAAAATAAAATTTGGGATGATCTTTCGCAGGTTTGTTATAAATGCGTAAGCACGGGTCCGTCTTTGGAGTTCTGTTGGGACACCTTGATTTCCTTAAGAAGATTCTTTGTGTTCGGCTGAGACACCTTCGTTTGCTTTGGAGCTCCAACGTGGCAACCACTACGCTGGTTGTTTACGATATGCGAATCACCGCGTATGAAGAAGACTCATGACGCCAGCCAGAAGAACGATGTGGCCTAGTAGCCGAGAGCGCGAGCCAGGGTCTACATGTTTTGTTTCCCACGCGACGTCATTCTTTTACACAAGGCGCGCATCTGCTCCCGTTTCTCTAACCACGCGTGGTTAGCGGCCAACGCCCGCGCGCTGGCGTTGGCCGCGGACGTCACGCTTCTCCACTTCGCAGCCGCTGCTCGAGGCTTCGCCACGCTCCGCGAGAACGGCCACTCAGATAATAAACGGATCCGGCGGCTTTGAGCCTCCTATGCTTAATGCACGACAATAAAACTGCGAAGTTACAATGAAAAACTTGTAGCGTACGAACGGTACTGTGCTCGTACTGGGTATTGTCAACGTGTAACTGTGATCACACTTCTTCTTTCTGGGGTTTTACGTGCCAAAACCAGTGATCACACTGAGTGCTACACAGTGGCGCACCGACGGGGGGGATTCGGGGGTTGTAACCCCCCCCTGAGGCCGACCTAACCCCCCCTTTTGTTTAACCCCTTTTCTTTCCTTGCGCATTCGAGTACTGCAACTAACATGTAAGACGCGCAATCATCTGCACACTCGCAAAAAGCGCATTTTTTGACAGTTTCCCGTGAAGAAATCGAAATTAGTGCTGTTTAGATGGTATTGGCAAACTGTCAACCCCCCCCTGGCCGAGATCCTGGGTGCGCTACTGGTGCTACAGTTAAAAAAAGTTGCCTATGCGTAGTTCTCATTTTAGCTGTTAGCTGTTATTATTTATATATGAACACTTCAGCGAGAGATCTCTTTCATTAAGCAGGTTGGTCGCGGAACCGATGACAGCCAATGAGGCAACCAACGACACCTCAATGGGGAACAGAGTTGATCAGGCGCGAAGGCGCTCGCGCGGACATCTGCGTGCTCGGCAAAAGGGACGTCCCCTCGTTCATTCGACGCCACCGATGGGACGAGTAATTAGGCACGGCCGGCGCCAGGAGGTCCAATGTGTTCATGAGAAAAAATAACTACGGCAACTTCGCGACACCACACCCCTACGGAATACAAATAAGCTCGTGAGCGAGCTAGCTTAATTGCTACATGGCTGATACCACTGGTACTCGCGAAAAATAATTTTGAAGAATGCTGGTGGCCATTTTTTTTTTGCGACAGGGCCATCCCTCTGTCAGCGAGGGGGCGATGCAGAAATCTGAGGGGGGGGGGGGGGTCAGGACATCCGGACATCCCCCCTGGATCCGCGCCTGAGCTTGAGCAAAGGCACTCCTTCACCAGAACAAAAATGGTCCTCCCTGGTGCAGTATCCGGCCACTACCTCCCTCATGACTCCTACAATTTACCCATGGCCCTCCGTCTACAGCGGCTGCGGAGCATCTGACTAAGACGGCGTGGTCAGACCTGCGAGTCCAGGGGCGGATCCAGGTTTTTTCTGAGGGGGGGGTCAGCTTCTGTCAATGATGATGATGATGATGATGATAGCAGCCTTTCTGATTTACCGAAATGCACCGTTTCTGCTCACGATAAACCCGCGTGTTATACGGCTAGAGCAACACCTGTAGCCCGCCGTGGTGGCTCAGTCAGCTCAGGTGTTGCGCTGCTGAGCACGAGATCGCGGGATCGAATACCGGCCGCGGCGGCCGCTTTTCGATGGAGGCGAAATGCAAAAACGCCCTTGTGCTTGCGTTGTAGTGCACGTTAAAGAACACCAGGTTGTCAAAATTAATCCGGAGCCTTCCACTACGGCGTGCCTCATAATCAGAATTGGTTTTGGCACGTAAAACCCCAGTAAGAGGAAGGTTTTTTCTGAGGGGGGGGGGGGGGGTCAGCTTCTGTCAATGATGATGATGATGATAGCAGCCTTTCTGATTTACCGAAATGCACCGTTTCTGCTCACGATAAACCCGCGTGTTATGCGGCTAGAGCAACACCTGTAGCCCGCCGTGGTGGCTCAGTCAGCTCAGGTGTTGCGCTGCTGAGCACGAGATCGCGGGATCGAATACCGGCCGCGGCGGCCGCATTTCGATGGAGGCGAAATGCAAAAACGCCCTTGTGCTTGCGTTGTAGTGCACGTTAGAGAACACCAGGTTGTCAAAATTAATCCGGAGCCTTCCACTACGGCGTGCCTCATAATCAGAATTGGTTTTGGCACGTAAAACCCCAGTAAGAGGAAGGTTTTTTCTGAGGGGGGGGGGGGGGGTCAGCTTCTGTCAATGATGATGATGATGATAGCAGCCTTTCTGATTTACCGAAATGCACCGTTTCTGCTCACGATAAACCCGCGTGTTATACGGCTAGAGCAACACCTGTAGCCCGCCGTGGTGGCTCAGTCAGCTCAGGTGTTGCGCTGCTGAGCACGAGATCGCGGGATCGAATACCGGCCGCGGCGGCCGCATTTCGATGGAGGCGAAATGCAAAAACGCCCTTGTGCTTGCGTTGTAGTGCACGTTAAAGAACACCAGGTTGTCAAAATTAATCCGGAGCCTTCCACTACGGCGTGCCTCATAATCAGAATTGGTTTTGGCACGTAAAACCCCAGTAAGAGGAAGAAGCCCTTTAGCGAAGCCAGGTATCGGTTTCTCCGAGCTTATAGGAAAAGGACGTTACCCAATACAGCCATGTGCTTGGCGGCTGTGCCTGATAATACAGGGTGTTCAAAACTAAGATTTATATGGTTTTCTTAAAATTAGGCACTGGGAGGCACGCGAAGACCACCTGTGCAAATAAGTTATGTGGCCAGGGGGGGCACAAAGTGAGATGATAATTATCGCTGTGAGCAGCCCAATTAACTAAAATTGAGTAATTATTTTTTGCCGACTGCAGTAAGTGGGTATGTTTGTATTGAAAACTTAGAGGCAGTCGTGTTTATACACAGTATCGATCGGAAGAATTATTCTATAGCGTGTTCGTGCTCCGAGATATCCGACTCCAAATTTCAATTGTCGTACTGCGCAGAGTTATCGAGTCGATGCGGGAGTGGTTTGTGCTTTGCGTTGCTGTGGAAGGGAGGCATTTTGAACATTTTTAGTTCATTGACATCCTGATGGGTGAAGTGTTGTCATGAGACTTGTGCATGACAACACCAAACTTAAAGCAGCAGTATGTATGAAATATTCGTTAGCATAGCTAAAAAGGTTTCTGCGGTTGATGGTGTAGTTGTTGCTTTTGATTTCAATAAAACTTACAATACTTGGAAATAAGCAGTCACTTTATTTGCGTATAGTCCAGGCAATGACCATGCCCGGTCGTGTAGTCACCATTACGCACGCGCATTGCCCTCCGGCTTCTCCGCTCGCGCCATTATCTCGGCGTGGCAGCTGCCGCCAGCATTACAGGCTGCGCGGTCGCGTGTTACGACAGCGGTTACGGGTTCTTCGTTTTTTTTTTTCCGCCAGCCGTGAGGGGAAGGGGGGCAGTTATTATCTTTGCCAATGCCTCCGACGCGTTGTCAGACTAAACGCCGCACTCAACAGCCCCGTCACATCATGGAAGAGCTTTGCGCCAATCCTCACTCTCTTGCATGCGTAATCATGCGAACCACAATTAAAATTTGGAGTTGGATATCTCGGAGCATAGACATGCTAGAAGAATTCTTCCAAGTGAAACTGTGTAGAAACACGACTGCCTCTAACTTTTGAATACATACATACAAACTTGCTGCAGTCAATAAATAGTTAATTATTCAATTTTAGG
This sequence comes from Dermacentor silvarum, assembly GCF_013339745.2. Classification (NCBI taxonomy): domain Eukaryota; kingdom Metazoa; phylum Arthropoda; class Arachnida; order Ixodida; family Ixodidae; genus Dermacentor; species Dermacentor silvarum. The sequence continues at coordinate 23,568,423 of NC_051160.1, read as the reverse complement.
TAATTCGGCTGCTGACAGCGATAATTATCATCTCACCTTGTGTCAACCTGGCCACATAACTTATTTGCGCAGGTGCTCTTTACGTGCCTCCCAGTGCCTAATTTTAAGAAAACCATAAAGCTTAATTTTGAACACCCGGTATGTCTAGGCTGTATTGTTTCTTAAAATAAAATTTGGGATGATCTTTCGCAGGTTTGTTATAAATGCGTAAGCACGGGTCCGTCTTTGGAGTTCTGTTGGGACACCTTGATTTCCTTAAGAAGATTCTTTGTGTTCGGCTGAGACACCTTCGTTTGCTTTGGAGCTCCAACGCGGCAACCACTACGCTGGTTGTTTACGATATGCGAATCACCGCGTATGAAGAAGACTCATGACGCCAGCCAGAAGAACGATGTGGCCTAGTAGCCGAGAGCGCGAGCCAGGGTCTACATGTTTTGTTTCCCACGCGACGTCATCCTTTTACACAAGGCGCGCATCTGCTCCCGTTTCTCTAACCACGCGTGGTTAGCGGCCAACGCCCGCGCGCTGGCGTTGGCCGCGGACGTCACGCTTCTCCACTTCGCAGCCGCTGCTCGAGGCTTCGCCACGCTCCGCGAGAACGGCCACTCAGATAATAAACGGATCCGGCGGCTTTGAGCCTCCTATGCTTAATGCACGACAATAAAACTGCGAAGTTACAATGAAAAACTTGTAGCGTACGAACGGTACTGTGCTCGTACTGGGTATTGTCAACGTGTAACTGTGATCACACTTCTTCTTTCTGGGGTTTTACGTGCCAAAACCAGTGATCACACTGAGTGCTACACAGTGGCGCACCGACGGGGGGGATTCGGGGGTTGTAACCCCCCCCTGAGGCCGACCTAACCCCCCCTTTTGTTTAACCCCTTTTCTTTCCTTGCGCATTCGAGTACTGCAACTAACATGTAAGACGCGCAATCATCTGCACACTCGCAAAAAGCGCATTTTTTGACAGTTTCCCGTGAAGAAATCGAAATTAGTGCTGTTTAGATGGTATTGGCAAACTGTCAACCCCCCCCTGGCCGAGATCCTGGGTGCGCTACTGGTGCTACAGTTAAAAAAAGTTGCCTATGCGTAGTTCTCATTTTAGCTGTTAGCTGTTATTATTTATATATGAACACTTCAGCGAGAGATCTCTTTCATTAAGCAGGTTGGTCGCGGAACCGATGACAGCCAATGAGGCAACCAACGACACCTCAATGGGGAACAGAGTTGATCAGGCGCGAAGGCGCTCGCGCGGACATCTGCGTGCTCGGCAAAAGGGACGTCCCCTCGTTCATTCGACGCCACCGATGGGACGAGTAATTAGGCACGGCCGGCGCCAGGAGGTCCAATGTGTTCATGAGAAAAAATAACTACGGCAACTTCGCGACACCACACCCCTACGGAATACAAATAAGCTCGTGAGCGAGCTAGCTTAATTGCTACATGGCTGATACCACTGGTACTCGCGAAAAATAATTTTGAAGAATGCTGGTGGCCATTTTTTTTTTGCGACAGGGCCATCCCTCTGTCAGCGAGGGGGCGATGCAGAAATCTGAGGGGGGGGGGGGGGTCAGGACATCCGGACATCCCCCCTGGATCCGCGCCTGCCTGCGACGCAGCAGAGGGTGCTAGGAATGCAGGGGATCCGGACATGCCGCCACTGGAAACTGAACCTGGCAACGTTCAACACGTGCACCCTTTCTATTGAGGCCAGTTTAGAAGGGCTGCTTGAGGAATTATCAGGCATTGCCTGGGAGATTATTAGCCTTAGTGAGTTTAGAAGAACCGGTGAAGCCTATACATCGCCAACTAACGGCCATGGCCTCTGCTACAAAGGTCTTCTAGACAAGTAAGAATACGGGATAGAATTTCTGAAGCATAAGGACATAGCGGGCAACATTGATGAATTCTACAGCATTATAGAGAGGATAGCAGTCGCGGTAATAAAGCTGAATAAGAGGTATGCAATGAAGCTAGTGAAAGCCTACGCTCCAAGCTCCAGTCACGATGATGAAGAAATAGAACAGTTTTATGAAGATGCTGAATTAGCAATGAGAAAGGTGCAAACACAGTATACTGTAGTCATGGGCGACTTCAATGCAAAAGTGGGGAAAAAGCAGGCTGGTGAGCAAGCAATTGGCAAATACGGCATCGATTCTAGGAATGCAAGAGGAGAGATATTAGTAGAGTTCGCGGAAAGGAATAGGCTCCGAATAATGAATGCCTTCTTCAGGAAGCGCAGCAACAGGAAGTGGACCTGGGAAAGCCCTAATAGAAAAGCAAGGAATGAAATATATTTCATACTCTCTGCCAATCCCAACATACTGCAGGATGTAGAAGTGTTAGGTAGGGTGAAGTGCAGTGACCATAGGTTAGTGAGGCCTATATTTTCGCTCAATTTGAAGAAAGAAAGGGTAAAATTAGTCATGAAGAAACAGGCCAACCTAGACGCAGTAAGGGCAAAAGCAGACCAATTAACGCTGGTGCTCAGAAACAAATATGCCGCTTTAGAAGAGGAAGATGAAGATAATAGATGTGATCAATGAAACAGCAACAAGGCTGATTTCAGAAGCAGCAATTGAAGTGGGAGGTAAGGCACCACGGTAAACCAGTAGGTAAGCTCTCCCAAGTAATAAGAGACCTAATAAGGAAACGACAAAGCATGAAAATGTCCAACTCAAGAGATCAGATAGAATTCATTGAACGGTCAAAACTGATCAACAAGAAGAAAGTAAGCGATATTCGAAATTATAATGTGGGAAAAATTGAGGAAGCAGTAAAATATGGATGCAGCATGAAATCCGTGAGACGAAAACTTGGCATAGGGACAAAGCAAGATGTATGCACTGAAAGATAAGCAGGGCGCGCAGTTCCTTTAAGTATGACCCATAAGGCAAGATAGCAGCAGGAGCAGCAGCAGCAGCATCCATCCAGCAGCCACTTTCAGAAAAGTCGGGGTTCACGAAGAAAGCTTGGCTTTATTATCCTTGAGGCCATTGAGTGCTATTCAGTAACTTTTGGAGTTAAGTGACAGTGGCGCTCTGGTGTACCGAACGAAGTCACAGCTTGTATTTTCTCAGCGCATGCAAAATTACGGCACAGACAAGATGCCGAAACTTTTGTGATGTTCAAGTTAAAACACTGTTATAGATAATAGTTGCGTTAAATTATTCTAGAGTACGCCTACTTGACGCCCTTGGCGTATTGTGCAGATTTGCAACGATAACTGATTCCAGTATTATCGGTACTTTGTAGGATACGGCGGTTATTATTTCAAGCCAGGTCTGATACCTGAGTTTTCTACAAATGCACACGGCCTCCCGTTCTTAGGCACAATATGTTCACTCGCAGCAATATTCGGGCTCGGAAAAACTTACCGCTCAAAGAAAGAGTTGCCAGAAGCAAGAACAGTCGCATATTTTTCTGATTACGCTGTGCTGCCTTGTGTAGTTTGAACTGAATAACTCGACATTGGTTTTATAAACCTGTGACCAGTCGCACGTGTCTCGTTTAGACGTAGACACGGAATCCCTATGTCAAGAGTAAAGGCAGTCAATGACATTTTGTTTTCTCTTTTTTGGAAGGCCATCGCTAATGGTGAATGTTTTTTTGACTGGTAGCCTGCAGGAGACGATGACGTTCACAGCGCGTAAATGTTCACATACGCAAATCGAGCACTCGTCATTAACTACTCTGGAAACGTTCCGCATGGAATGTGAGCAAATGCCCTTCACGTAGCCGGTGTTTGCCATTTGGTGCTTCTGGTTCGTGGCAACGGCCTTCATATATCTGCCGTGTACTCGCCTTAAGCGGTTTATGTCTAACACTGTATTCTTGTAACAGCTATTTCTCAACTAAACTTTTTTCAACTCTCATAATGATAATATGCGCTACTTTTTCAGGGGTTATATTTTTACACTGGTGTTCTGCCTCATGATTTCATTCATGAAATCTAACTCCAATACTTAAGAATGTAATGCTTAATAAAGAGCATTTCCGCATACAGTGTGTGCAGCTCACGTCAGCCTATAGCCGTTAACAAAATCTTGTAGGATATACGACTATGAGGTCCACGGCTTTGCGTAATCAAACCTTTTCCGCCACCAAAACAAGTTTTTCGCCAATTGCGTTGCTAGCCACATAAAGTTTAAAGATCAAGATGTATATTTTTAATTAGGGGCGTGACTTGCGACGGGAAAGCTGTTGCGTGCTGCAACATCCCCGTCAGCCTCGCTATCTCGTGCGTAATATTTTTGTTCCTTTACTCGTACACCGCGAAATGCGAAACGTACTAAGATATATCAGGCCCGAGATATCAGCACTCCGGCCAGAAGTCCTGCACGCCCTGCACGACGACCAGACAGCTGGGCACGTCGTCGTGTCCCGTAAACTCGAAAGAATGCAAGAGATGTATTGCGTGACCACCGACATTGCCCAATACTTAAAGACATTCCGTGACTGCCAGCGACGCAAGACACCGCCAACAGGGCCAGCGGGATTACTTCAGCCGATCGAGCTTCGTTGCTGGCCGTTTAAGCAGATCGGGATAAATTTTGGGGGGCCCTTTCCCACGTCAAAATCTGTAAATAAGTGGATCATCGTGGCGATGGACCGCCTTACCCATTTCGCTGAAACGAAAGCACTGTCGAAAGGCAGTGCACCCCAAGTGGCGAAATTCTTCGTCGAGAAGATCGTCGAGAAGGTTCTGCTGCGACATGATGCCTCAGAAGTCCTCATCACCGGCAGAGGAACATTAAAATGCTGCTTTACTGTGACTCGCGAGTTTGAACCCTCGGCCGCACATGGGACTTTGAAGCACTTGTGAAGAAATCTTTTTCAACATGAGCAATTCATCCCCAGATGTTTTGTATCAACACAGCATTAAACATAGTCACCCCCTCCTCCCCTCCCCTCCTCAAATTTTCACTTTATCTGACTGTGGCGGCATTTACGATTCCCTGGACCGAAGGTTAAATTCTGCACCATTCGTAAAACACTTAAAGCCATAGTAATTCATTGCGAAAGCCACAATAACCCAGACACTTAAGCTTTGCCTACGTAGCACACGTTTCCACCTTATTTTCCACATATGTTAGCAACGTACCATATTTAGCTCATTGAGCACACCGTGAAAACCTACCAAAACATCGAATTGGCAGGTGTACTTGTTTATTTTTTTCGCTGACGGCTTTTCAAACGGCTAACAAATGTTAAATGTTATAATTTGCTGCCGGCCGCGCCTGCATGATCAGAACATTTTAAATTATTGTAGCCAATTCTATCTGTTGCCTGTGTTGGCACCGAACCTTGTAATAAGATTGTACGCGCGACCCGAGTAGTGTTGTGCGTTCTGGAAGATATTCGAGGTGGGGGTGCTCATCGTTTATATTCCGGCCACCCCCTCGACCCAAGTTCTCGACCCAAGCCCCAACTGCGAAGGCAATGTCAGTGTTGTCCGGGACCATAGAGCTAGCCGCGGACGACAAAACTTGCCCCCGGAACAAGCACTGCTTTTAATTGTCATAAAGATTACAGAAACACAAGTTGTCAAGCGTAGCATAATAAATGAAGATCGTGCTCGACCCCTCCGTCAGAGCCCATACCACGGATTGATGCGAGAACAAGCAGCCATAAAGAAACAAGTCGAGAAAATGCTGCGCGATGACATTACCCAACCGTCTAACGGACGGTGGGCGTCTGCTGTGGTCTTAATAAAGACAAATGATTGAACTCTGCCTTTCTGCGTCGATTATCGCCGCCTAAACAATATACAAAGAAGGACGTATACCCCCTCCCACGGATAGGCAATTCGTTGCACCGACTGTGCAATGCGAAATATATTTCGTCAATGGTTCTCAAGGCTGACTACTGGCAAATTGAAGTGGACGAAATGAATCAGCAGAAGACGGACTTCATCACGCCCGACTGTCTCTGACTTCAAGGTGATGTCATTTGGACTTTGCTCGGCGCTTGCAACGTTCCAGCGCGCTAGTGACATAGTCTTTGCAGGCTTGAAGTGGCAGACTTGTCTCGTCTACTTGGATGACGTCGTCATATTCACCCCGAATTTCTCAGATAACCTTAGGTGGCTTCAAACAAGATTAGAGGCGACCAAGTCATCAGAACTAACCCTGGAACCGGAAAAATGTCGCTTCGTATACGAAGAAATCCGGTTCCTGGACCACGTCATCAGTAAGTCTGGAGTCCTTGCTGATCCACAGAAAATAGCTGTCATTGCAATGTTTCCGCAGCCCGTCGACAAGATGGCAGTGCGTAGATTTATTGGTTCATGCACCTACTATAGGTGCTTT
>NC_051160.1:23490290-23562009 GCF_013339745.2 Dermacentor silvarum | reverse complement strand
ATAGCGGAACATCACGGAGATGAGATGGCGACGGTGAAAGTGCGCCTCGAGTGTCCCTATAATTGCACTCTCAATAATAATATTATCGGAGCATAAATTCTATGTGCGAGATATCAATAAGACAACGGTGCACGTACACCATTTGCTGTAGCTTTGCGTTGTGTACCGGCAAGAGACGCTGCCGTAGGTCGACCCGCCTATACTGCACTCTGGGTGATGCAACGTTGCAGTGAGCCGATGTCGAACTGCCCGGGCGACCGCATCGCCGAGCATTGTTCACCTCTGCCGAAAGCTCGCGTCTCCTGAGGAGTCTCAATTCTGAGGCGTGAACGGCATAGCTCGCGTTCACTCGAGCGGACCTAAGAACGAACAATGGGTCTATCCTAGGTTGTAATCAGTTCCAGTAGTGCCGTTCTGTGACCTTTCTAAACGAGCTGTTTCTCACTTTCTCTGATAGCTGAGGCGGCTGGCTAATGGCCGACAGCTATTACTAGAAAAAAAGGAAACCTTTGTAAAATCACTTTCCGGATTTTCAACCAGCAAAAATGCGATAGCAAAAGTGCCGCCATTTTTTAGCCAACTGCAATAGCGAAAGCAAGAGCTCTGCCAGCAAGTTTGCAAAAGATGTTTGATAAGCTGCACGATAGCGCTAGTTAGTAGTAAATTAACACACCCGCTTTGCGATTGCGGCAGATTGGAAAAGAGGCTCATGTTGTGACGTGCGTGGATGGTCGAAATTATTCCGCAGTTCCCGACTACAACGTGCCTCCTATTAGAAGTTGGTTTTGGTACGTAAATGAAAATTCATAGTATATATTCTTGTACGAATTGTATTGAATGATGTTTCTAACTTTTCGCTGAAGTACAGTTGAAGTATACTGTGTGGAGAAGTTCTTATGTTACCTTAGACGCAGCACTTGTACAGCGTTCGCGAGCAGTTGTTGAAAATTTAAATCTAGCAGCTTCTGCATTCCTAACCCGGGCCGCATGCAGCTCGAAGCATGCTTGCCTGGGACATTCATTTCTTTATAATTTGCCCTAGAGTTAAAGTGAGGCATTATAATGAAAAGGATAGTCGATACGGTTATGTCTATAAAAAAAGTGCAGCTTACATCCTCGTTCTTTAGCCTGGTCGCCAAGCACGTTATTGTACGAAATGAATATTTAAACGTCGATTTCGTGAAAAAATTCAAGTACGACTATACACAAGCTGAAGACATGATAGCTTCGGATCGTTATTAAATTAAACGATAAAACATAATTCTGTTACGCGGAAACTCGAACACAAAGCCATTATCCAGATGCCGTTTTGTTGGGTGAGCACGCCACGAAATATCCTGACCAACTAGAGGCTACCAGCTCCGCTCTAAAACATATACATGTAACATTCATATCAAGCCTTTCTTAATGAAACAGTCTGCTCAACTAGCATAAATATAAGTGTTGTTAGGCTAGTTAATACATATTAGCAAAATAAGGTTGCCATATTTAGTGTACGATCAGTATTTTAAGTTTAAAAACTGTGATTGCCTATAAGATAGACTTGCTGTGGAAGCAAGGCTGTCTCTTTAACGTCTTTTATAACTTGTATCCGGATATAAATTATGTAATTTTTCAATTTTTTTGTTAAATGTGCGCGTTCAGTGGCCGATCCACGCGATAAGGGCTGTTTAGGCGGCGTACGAAACACATACGAGCGAATGGCGGCGGAATAGAACGAAAATAAAAATGATATATATTTTTATGTATATGCGCAGTTTACACTTACCAGTCAAATAAACAATACTTGCGAATAAGAAGAAACGCATATCTGGTCGTCTGTTGTCTTTTAGCTAGGTAGGCGTTTTCCTGGTTTAATGTGCAACTTCCTCTTTACGGTCACGTTTAATCTTTAATCTGTTTACCAGTGACGTCTGCATAGCATTTTAGTTAGTTTTACCAGTGACTAAGGTGACCATAAGATCACTGACGAACCTTTCCTAGCCTGACAAATGTTTAATACTAAATTATAGGGCATCGACTCGTAAGAAGATCACAACTCTACCGATGCGTTGACGCACAGAGAAAGATAGAGAGAGACAGAGAGAGCTAGATAAACGTTTAATAATCATAAAAGTGGTGTAATTGGCCTGAGCAGCTTGTCTCTAGCTTACTGCAGCACAACTGGGGTGAAGGTACGCACAAGCGTGCCGATACCAAAGCAGTCACGCGCTATTCGAGAAAGGTTTCCACTGAAGTGCGTACTTGACGTCACCTCCTTTACCGCTTTCTAACCTTTCCTAGCGTGGCAATTAAATGTCTGAAATACTTCATTTCAGGGCATCGATTCTTAAGAAGATCACAACTCTACTGATCCGTGGACGCACAGGAGAAAGCCAGAGATACAGAGAGCCGGATAAATGTTTAATTATAGAATAAGAGTTGTGATTGGCCTGACGAGCTTGTCTCTAGCTTGCTACCTGCACAATTGGGGTAAAGGTACGCACAGGTGTGGAGACAGCAAAGCCGGTCATGCACTATTCGAGAAAGGTTTCCATTGAAACCCGTACTTGATGTCACCTCCTATACTGGTTTTGAAATGCTTACGTATTTCTATGGTTACCCAACGAGAGAACGTAAGACAATCGCTTTCAAGATAGAGCCAGCAGCAATGCTTTCGCTGTAGAAGACGATGACGAATGCGCGAGCAGTGGCACGTGCGCGTCTGTGACCACGTGACGTGTGCATTCAGGCACGCACTAGGACCCACCTTAAGTAGGCCATAACTGTGACGCAGCCGTGGCTTCGGATCGGAACGGTCATCAGCGCACCTGGCGCCACCGCCTGCAGTGGTTTGCTTTCCTCATCAGTTCACGTTGCGCTGCCTTCCGCAGCAGTTCGTGTCGCCGCAGCGCTGTCGCATTTACCGTAATGGCGCCAAGACGACCGCAGCCGCGGAGCAGTGCTAGGATTACCAGCAGTGTGGAGCGTGAGCACTCAACACTACGTCGCTACTACGAAATGCTTACGCATCATTCAGATAACTCCCTGAGGAGATTCTATGTATATAGTTTCACCCGAAAGGCGAAGCATCGATTGCGATAGCAAATTAGTATACAGGGTCGCGACATTGTAGCGATGTCTTATGACTTATTCTATACTAGTCTTATCATCCACCGCTCACGGCCGGCTGATCCCGTTGATAACGCGAGCGGACCGTCGCACTTACCCCTGACAAAGCGCGATAAGCGCGAAAAGACATTATTACCGGAAAGGCATCGCTACAAGATACCGGCCCAGCTATATAAAAGTAAGCATAGCAGTTTTATCGGCCGTATAAACTTGCAAACATTCGCTTACTAACCAAACTTAGAAGCACGGTGTCACGCGCGCATAGATAAACAAGAACGCATCTCGCTCGATGACCGCGGGAACTCGCTGCCAAAACGCTGGAGTGAGAAAGCGCGGCGGCGGCGACAAGCGAATTGACCTTCGTGCTGTCTCTCGCTTCAACGCGAACTAAACGTCGAAAGCACAGCGCATACGAAGCTACTGGCACTCGGCGTACTTTGTGCACATCGCGGATCGCTTTGGAGGTGAGGCCCGCGTGCGCACTTTGTCCATGTCGGAGATTGCTATCAAGATACGGTGCCATCGCGCACCAGTGGCCACGCGAATCTATAATGGTGGGCCGGATCTCGTATATTTAGGCCGCTTGGTGCTGCATACTGATGCACTGAGGCACCATTGTCTGAACATGTATGTATAAGGATTTTGTACAGATTTATTCGGCCATTTCCTATCGCTACCCCGTGTTGTTAGTGCCAATATTTTAAGGATTGTAGTGAAGACGAATACCCGGTGCTGCAGACACATCGCCAGTCGTCCGGGAGGCACGAGCTCGAGATTGCCTGACCTGCTCTGGTTGAGACACGCTGCCTGCTAATACAGGCATCCTTGCGTTGCTCCGAAGCCACGTCGCAGCCTGCTGGAAGCGAAAGTACTTGGTCAACGGCAGAGAGGCAGGCATTGCTTTCGGTTGACACGGGCGAACGGGAAAGCGCGTCGGCATCGGTATGACGGCGGCCAGACCTGTAGACAACGCGCACATCGAAATCTTGCAACCTCAAAGTCCAGCGAGCTAATCGACCTGAGAGGTCCTTCAACGTGGACAGCCAACAGGATATATATTGTTTTCAAACATTTTTTCCCTCTTATATATAGTATGGGTGGAATGAAATTTAGTTTTGTGTCTGTAAAGTTGCCAAAATTTGTGTCTTACAGGTATGCCTTGTCCACGCAGTTCTAGATTGGGATCTGCGACAAGGCCTTTCCGTTTTGAGAGAAAAAAAAAAAAACAGCGGAGTGTTTCCGGAAATTTAGTCTAAAGGCAATTTTATTGTCCCCCTTTAGACCCACTGCTCAGACCAAGCTGAAACTTGTCTCACTAATTTAACGGGTACATGACTTACACGTACACGCCATCCACACACACAGAATAAAACATGTTGCGTGATATTATGAACACAGGTGATTATTTTTGCGACAAAACTGGTACAGATAATGAAAATATAAAAAGCGCCGTCCACCCGATTGTAGGACGAAGTTACAAAATAAATCCCATACGGGTTTCTCAGAAAGGAAGCTTTGCAGTTGAAGAAAAAGGTACATCTAACTAAGCAACCCTGTGGTTCCTTGTATAAATTGTCAGGATAGGGTATTTCCAACTACAGCATGGAATGCATGGCTTGATAACTAGATCTTGGTTACGTTAACCATCTTTGCGCGAATATCCATGTCCAAGAGGTCTCGTGAAATTCCAGTTCGACCTTTTCATATCGAGGAAGTCTGATAGAAAGAATTCTTTGTGAATAAAGCATCGCTAATGGTTCCTTCAATGCGCACGAGATGGTCTATTGTTTATCGGCCTTGTTTAAAGCGCACTGATCTCGATCGAAAGTTTTTTTTATTATTCAAGGAAGTGTGAACACCTGCTCTTTATCATTTCGTAAACATTCTACAAAGGCAATTATTTAGTGCTATAGGCCAGTACTTTAGCAGTAAGGATGGATCTTTGTACTGTTTTAGAATATGCACTGCAATAGCTTTTAACCATAACAGGGGTAGGTATGCAGCTGCTCAAATAGTGTTGAAACGGAACTCCAGGGCATCTGCGTGTCATAATAATCTTTATTGCATCCAATCATGTCGCAGTTACATATCCAGCCCGCATAAGCAGCATTGCTTGTGTGTGAGGCTGGGCAGTCGGCGGGTAGTACTGATATGCGTACACAATGAAAATAATGACACACTAGAAAAAAAGAGAAAGGTATATTGGAAGAAAGAAAAATAATATTGCATCAACAGCAAAAAAAAAATGTGTGCGGAAAGAGCATGCACCCAGTATGACAAAAAAACAAACAAATAAAACAAGGGCATTGACATTAGAGATAACTTCACAATCAGGTTCGCACAAAACAGGTTCGGATAGGTAACAAAAGGGGGGGAAATTGTACATAGTATAAAGACTTCTGAATTGCTCCGTACTTGTATACATGCTTCAAAATCCTGAAGAAAAAGTTTAACAAATATGGGTGTTACGTATCACCCATGACCTTAAAAATGATTTTCTTTGTTTAAATGTTCCTGCGATATCATTCTCATTCAAATTATTGAAATTAGCCGGCATGTTGAAAGCACGAGTCCTCTTGCCGTAGTTTGTGTGCAGACGAGGTACCACATATTTTTCTATGTGACGTAAGCTGCGAGATTTCACGTTCAAGTTTTTGAAATTAGTAGAAAAACAACTCTTACACATGGCGTCAAACAGAACTTGTTGCTCGACAAACATGTCTGACTGGTACATGCTCAGCAGAACATCTTCCACATGACCAAGTGTGCCATACGAGAGGCTGTAGGCAATTTTTCTACTAGAAGAAGCAAAGCATAAATTATTTTATACTGATGAAATACTGCGTACTGTATGAAATTCTATCAGCGTCTTGCACAGATTTGCCGCAACTGTTAAAAAGAAAGCTCTTATCTCAGCAGCACTAAAACGACAGTTGTGTGGTTCGTTTTTACTACACTTATGATCCACTGCTTTAATTTCTGCTGTTTGTGCTTGAGGAATGCTTGTGAATAGGTTACAAAGCTACACACTCGAAATGTTCTACAAGAGCATTCTCCTGGTCTTTAATGATTTTGTCGTTATCTTCGATGAAAGGCAGAAAGTAAGGCTGCTGACCTTATAATGATGGTCGCCTTTTCTATGCGTTAGCTCTAGCGCACAGGAATTTATGCATGAGATGTACTTTGGCCAGCTGTCTCTTCTAGCAATGCGCCGGGTTGGACTGCCGTGTGACTTGATGTGTTCGAAGTTTTTATGACGTTTTCTGTCATTGAAGCCTGACGTAGGAAGAAGTAATGTTTATTCTGTTCATTCGGTGCATTTCTACATTCTTTGTTCAAGCAGAGTGTGCACGTTATCTTTGGAGCGAAATTTGTTTGCGGAATGTGCTTTAATAGCCTCATCAATCCTAAGACTACAAAGTAGTCGACAGCATCTTTTATAATAATATTGTTAAAGGGGACTGACATTATATTTTCCGTTCACTTTATTGTGCTAAATGAAGGTTCTAAACCTCTTAAACCAAGAAAACTAATCCCAAGCCTGAGAGCGCCGTGAAAGAGTTGCAGCTAGGGACGTTTAACTTCGTGAACGCGGTTGACGCGCGAGCGTATGAGTGCTATAGCGCACATGAAGCTATCGTAAACTATCGGCCCTCGGTGCACCTCGACGGCTAGACAGTCCGCATCTCAGATCGCTTTCAAGATAAGGCTTGGGCGGCCGCCACATAAGCAGCAGCCGCCGAAATTCCGCTACAGCAGGACTACGCTCGCCTGCATCCAAGACACTCTGAAATCAGACAACAAAGGCCAGACAACCAAAATTGCATACAACACAGATACAGCCGTTCATTGACGAATGTTGCCTACAGGCAACGTACCGTGAAAGTTTATTCTTCCTTGCCGAGTGTCGGTATTGAGCGGAAAGTTTCCGGCAAAATGTCTTCGGCCAACACTGAATGACAGGCAGCTTAAGCATCACTTGTTGGTTGAGTGCAGGGGCACAGGACGAGGTAGAAGAAACTGGACACGTGACTCACTTTTTTTAAGGCACCATTGGAGGAGACATACCGATGCAAGATCTCCGGCTTCAGACCTCCGGCGAGGTAAACCATATGAAAGGTACACCTACGGTTCACATTTGACGAAAATCACAAACGAAGCCATAGGTGGTTTGAGATGAAGCCCGCCTTCAGTTTTCGACCTTTGGATGATATGACCAGCGCAAAAACAGACATGGAACACAAGAAGCGACAAAGAATAGCGCTGACTTCGAACTGACGGAGATTACGAAGAAACATGAATATATAATCTCGTGCACGTCATCACAACCACATGTACTTGTGCAACTTATCAATACTACTACAAATATTCAAGAAAAAATTTTTTTGAAGATGTCTAGTACACTTTACCGCTACTCTTGAACGTACGTCATCGATACCATTCTTCGTCTCCGTATTTGCCGTGAAAGAAATTTACGGTGGCTTGCAGACGCTGCCGCCGCTGTCAGCGTTGCGCAGAAGTATCGCTTTATTTACAAATGGACCGATGACGTCACCCTTTTGCTGGTTTCTGGCATGCAGGAATCGTGTATATATACCCTAGGCAGGATTCGTTCCTTCATCAAATTATTCGAATATTCATTTGCGTGCGAGTTTTCTAGCTGACGCTAGCTCCTTCTGGAGCTTCATTTCGCCCTTGATGAACTAGATTAAAATGATTGTTTCCGTTATTTTGAGTCCGGTGGTAGCCTCGAAGAGTTGAAGGTGATTTCTGTGGTGCGCAAGTGCAAACATTCTTAAAGCCATGTTTGTTGAACATCTCAGCGCGAAGAAATTCTGACAGAAGTTATCAAATATGAGGCGTGTATGAGGCACTATGGGCACGCTGTGCCTCCTGGCGGGCTCCCCGTCCACACCTACGCGGTGGCACATGTACAGTGGTCCAGACCAGTGTCAAAAAGGTTCAGTGAAGAGTGGATACAGCCGCTCTTGCCCATGCCCAATGGCACATATTCATGCTAACGGCCCTCGTTTTTAAACTGCAACACCTTTGGCTGCAGGCCTATATTTTAGACTGAACTATCTTTCAAATTGGTCCACACTTTTGGTCGGATAGCTATATAGCCGGAAAGAAAACTGGTCTTACAATGGCAAGAATTATATTCGCGATATCGATACCAAGAACGTCAGTTTATTATTGAAAATGTGCGCGTCGGTGGTAGTTTTGCTTATCTATGGGTGGTTAAGTGCCATAGTTTCAAACACGTTCGCGTGAAAATAAAGTGTGATTTGGCTTCTTGCCTAAATGCAAATTATATAAATCGCTTTCTTTTGTGGTGGCTTCACGCTGGTTTGTATTTTCTCTTGATAGTATAATTATTTAGTGATTCAGGGAAAGCGCACCAACAAAGCTTTTGCTTGCTTGGTACATGTTGAACAACCGCTGGAAATGGTCTCTAGCTATATATTTGCGCTATCAATTCCGCCTTCTTCGGTAGCATAGTAATGCACGTTTATACTAGCGGGTGTAAGGAAAACATTATCCGAAACAAAATTCACCTTAAAAACGTGGTTTATTTGTTTTCGTGATTGCAAACAGTTTTGTCTCGCACAAGCCGTAGGTTGCCCTAGGGGCTGCATAATGAGGCCAGCCTCAAGAGTTGTGTTACCTCTTTTAAAAGGAACGTTTAGGTACCAATACTCGTATGGGTCTCTGAGCTCCTCTACTTATATCTGAAATAAACAAACAAGGACACTTAGTAAGCGAAAGAAAAACACGGATGAGTCACGCATATTTCGTCAGGGATATAATTCACCGCTAATAGCGTACAGTCTTGTTTTTTTCTTCGTTACAAAAGGACCTGCGGGAAAATTACATAGTCGACGAACGATAATAAAAGAAAATTGCGAGGTCGCCTAAAAAAAGCAAGGAAACACAAAAAATAAAACAGTAACGTGATAGCATTCAAGCAATGCATCTGGTAAACACTCCAGTTCCCAATACAATTTGTTGTACCCGCCGTGGTTGCTCAGTGGCTATGGTGTTGGGGTGCTGAGCACGAGGTCGCGGGATCGAATCCCGGCCACGGCGGCCGCATTTCGATGGGGGCGAAATGCGAAAACACCCGTGTACTTAGATTTAGGTGCACGTTAAAGAACCCCAGGTGGTCCAAATTTCCGGAGTCCCCCACTACGGCGTGCCTCATAATCAGAACTGGTTTTGGCACGTAAAACCCCATAATTTAATTTTTTTTACAATTTGTTGTGGTTGCACAACGATCCGAGCAAAAATGTGGTAAATACGAAAGCAAAAATATTCACGGGAATATGCACTGCAAGTGGCTAACAAATCCGTCATTACTGACAGCGCATGCAACATCTTACGAGAGTTTATTGAAATGTCTTATAGAAACAAAAAGCAGTCAGTAACAGAATTTTGTTGTAAGCATATTTGGTGACGCATTTAGAGAACTGTCTAGTGGGAAAAAGAACGATGAGAACAATTTTATATCATGAGATGTAGACGGTCATCTCATGGGTAATGTTCCAAAAAAAGTTGTAACTCTGTAGGTTAACTGCACCCTTCGCAAAAATGCCTATAGACCTTTTCACTGATAACAAACATAGGCCCTGCACGGTTTCCGGTATTGCCCACTGACGTAGCTGCTGAATATAACTGGCAAAGAAGCAACCATGCGTTAAAACATAGCAGACTGATAAGGCACGTGACCGGAAGCTTCTTGGGGGCGGCACACTCGCTGCTGATATCGTGAGCATGAAACCGTCTATACGAGCGTCCCAAAGCTTTAGAAGCGTACACCGCTCATTGTGCAATGTCTTGAAAGAAGGTAGCGTTCCACAAGCACTTGACATTTCGAGCGAAAAAGGGGAAAAGCTATGGGTATTGTGTGACGTGAAGTGCGTCAGTGCATTGTGTGATTTTCAGAAAAAAAATCTTAGACATGGGCTGGAAACACACATTGGGCCGTTATCCATTAGCCGAACCCAGAAAATGTGGGTTTGGTTCACACTTGCGGGAACCTTTCTCTTTTTTTCCATCTTCAGATCTTTTAATTTATCATTTCGACATTTCAGTTTCAAAAAACAATTAATGCGTGGGCCTTACGTGGTCGAAAACTGCATCTGTTCTCTTTTCATTAGCGCTGTAGGCTGTGGCTTCGTGTTCCCCATCTGTTGCAGGTGACGGTTTGCATGTCAAGGAACTGCGTCAGCATGACTTACTTTTCATGAAAGCGATTATAAAGTTCAGGGTGCATGTGACGCGGTTGCCCAAATCCCTGACTTTCAATTGAACGAGTGTGGTGACTGCAACTATGTATTTCATGACGTGCTATGCGGATGTGGTGATGCGGCTGGTGTACTTTGCTGATGGACCCCAATCATTTGCATTCTTGCGTGCATTTCGTGACGGACGGCCAACGTCAGAAAAAGTATTGGGCATTTCAGTGCCAGCCGTACCTCATCAATTTCAGTTTTCATGGCAGCTAGCGATTGGTGAATATTGCATGGGGCGTCTTCTATATTCGTTAGTGCCTATTTGCGGATATCTTAGGGTAAAAACATTCCACACATTACCGCTTTATCAAAGCAAAATAGATACAAACATGCATTAATAGTGCGAGCAGCACTGTTTAAAATAATTTGCAATGAGTGCTTTGTTTTTGTCTTGTGCTTCTCCTAACGATCAATCTCAATGAAAAATTAAATGCGCGATGAGATTTTTTTAATGTCATCTGCTAAATGTTTTCCTTGTGATCAGTTACATTTACCAGAAAGTCGGAAGAAGCCTACATACAAAATAGTCGGTCAGCAGAATCGTGGAGACTTACTTACTATACTTACCACATTTATTCTCGCACTCTTGCTTGGAAGCAAAGTTATTGCCATCTGCGTCGCAACCCTTAAATGTCTGGCAGCCACTCCCGTGCTTCCAGTACCATCGGGTAGCTTCCATCCTACACAGGCCTTGCTTAGGAGGCATACGGCACACGTCCGTTACCAATTTCACTTTTTTGGGGGTGCGTTTACCTGTTGAGGCAAAATCCTAACTTCAGAAAGCCACCTATGAGGACTCAGTGCCACGATTCACCGCATTGTTAAGTATAAGTTTTCGAAATAAAGTAACTGTGCCTCTTTAGCTGCGAGCATTGAACAGCTGCTCAAATACTGTTTCTCACGAATAACTGATCGTGTCGTTGTCGAGCTACATTTAGGTGATACAAGACAGCCAAGCGTCCCGCATGTATCAGTCATGATTTTTACAACTAAGTTTTACTTTGAGACGCTTGTAAAGTTTGAGCCATCGGAGCCTATGAAAATTGTCAGATTTTGCTAACAGAACGACACTCTGTGAAGGCAACACCGCTTGAAGTTCAAGTTCGAATTAGCGTGCATAATTTCAGCGACTCGTTTTCAATGCCTTAGAATTGCGCATTTAGCTTTTGTATACGTACAGCAATAAATACCATCTAGCAAGCTGTCGGAACCTGAAACAGTATCCTGAAAACTGCTACGTTCTTAAGTCCCTATAATAGGATCCGATCATGAATTTAGATCAGCAGATTATTAAAATACCTAGGTTACAGCAGAAAATACTTCTTTCACATTCATCATACCAATTACCGAAATGTTCAGAAAACTGTATTACATGTCTTCTTGCAACTCCTTTCGTCCATGAAGTTATTATTATTTCCTTGACAGCCGGTCCATTTGAAGAATTTGCACATATTTCTTCCATATCGAAGTACCAGCGGGCTACATTTCCACTACAGCCTCCAGAATCTTTGGGTTCAGTGCACATTTGTGGCAATGATGCACTTCGGGGTGGTCTTGCAGCAGAGCAAATACCTGTAATTGTAGAAAGGCTATCATTCCGAGTTATCAAATTATACAATTTGACTGCGCTTGGCCCAGCACAAACTTGTCTTAGCGGATAATAATTGTTGAAGTGCTCCATATCTAATGTCTTTCCTGCTACATAACATGACATCTACCTGCAGTGAAGTGCTGTTAGAAATAAGGCGCAAACTGAAATACTGTTCTCAATTTGAGTTCACCTTGATATAGTAAGAATTATATAGCGCACTGTGTTAAACGGCGTACGGGTAATTTTCATGAGCCACCTAGGCGAAATGGCGCATTGCGATGAAAAGGTGCTGGAGATTTTTACCGCCTTTTTCTTGATTTTTGTAGACTTGCCGTAGACACTTTGCACTACCACGACAAATATTGTTTACCAGTCGGTCGGATAGGTTGAGGAAAATCTGCCCACAGCGCTGCACCGCGCTGCGGCATTGAAACAGGCGCAAAGAATCTCCAAATATAAACTAAAAATAAAATAATCGAACCACCCTCAAGTGGGTACTTGGTGTCATCTATTGATAGCTATTCTAAACTTGTCTAGCATATATTGGCGCTAGCGCCATCTACGAAGAGCTTCAAGATCAACAATAACAACCATCCCGGGGGATCACCGGCTTAGGCAGTTTTGCACCGTTCTTACGCCTGCTAATTCGCAGGCTTTAAATGTCAATGAATAAAAACGTTTTGCATCACAAGACACGACGTGCAGGTGCTTGTACAGACACGCCACAGCGTCACAGTGCGATCAGAGACGCGAAGCAAATTGCGCTGATAAAAGCGTCCTGTAACTTCTATCTTTATCGTGAGTTAAATAGGCGCGCTTCCACTTTTGATGAGCGCCAAGGTCTTTTCCTGTAAAACAAAAAAAAAAGTTAAAGCTGTCAATTAATAAAAACTTACGTATTTAACTTCATGGCATTGAACCAATCAGGAACACGAGTTGAAAATCACAAGCTAACTGCAATTTCTGTCTGAACTCTGCTAGAGCAGCGTAGGAATGAACAAATATTGAGTTTTATAGGTGCGGAACCAAATGGTTTTGACATAGTGGGAGACACAGAGGATAATATTGTTTAGACGGCAAAATAAGCGTCACATTTTTTTAACGATTGCCCGCAGTGTTTGCTCATTGGATATGTATATTGGATAGCGCTTCTGAGCTCGAGGTCATGATGGCCATTCTTTGATGGATGCGAAATGCGAAAACTCTCCTTTACTTCGATTTAGGGGCATGTTAAAGAAGCTTAGATGTTTCTTATAAACTTATATGTTTTAAATCGCAAACATATACTATGTGATATCAGAAGAATAAACATCATGTTCAGATAAGTAAACTGCTATACCATATCTTGGTAATTTACGCAACTTCTTTTCTCTATAGCATAGTGATGCATTTGTGTAATTGAAAACACCTGAAAAGGACATTAGCACGCTTAATTTTCCATTTCTCAGTAGGCAAGACTTTTAGAGCATTTCTTTAGGTTGTTGGAACGTTATGTTTGCCAAGTGCATGTACACAGGCTTCTGAATATTTTGTTCTAAGCGGTCCAACATTTTACTATTATAATATATTTGATTGAGGCACACTTTATGCATCATGTTTATTTTGTTTCGTTGGAGTATTTTCTAGGGGAAGTTACCTCTTGGTCAGTGGAATAAGTTTCGAGAATGTTGTATAGATGTTTTCTTTTCTCGTAATTTATAAGGAAAACATCCAACCACATACATGTCCGACGTGTATGCAGTGTGGCACGTGAGAAAACCCCGAGTGTTTTCTGGCGCCATTCTTTCAAGTTTACTCTTTGCATAAATCAATATTTAGCCAGGAAAATTAGGAAGCTGTTGCTGTGATAAAGCCTTTTTTTTTTCGGCTCGATTAGCCATTTCTAAGGCTCCCGCTGAAAATTAGTCAACTATGAGGCCAGAATTTCTTTCACAACTAATGTCACAAACAAGCGAACAGAGTGCCACCTACGAAATGTTTGAGCGATAGTCTATTTTTTATGTGCACATCTTCAGTGTCACTTTATTGGGCAGTTGACTTTGTCCTGCAATGTGACGTAATCGCAGCTACAATGTTGTACGTAATGACGCTTTCGATGGTATCCTCGTTGTATTCCAGTACTGCTTGGGGTGTGTGGCCTTCCTTAAATATGAGCCATACATGTGGCATCATAGCGTGACGTACGCTTCTTTATGGCATCAAAGGTGTCTTTACGTGCATGCCGACATATTGCACGCCAACTTGCCACCATCTTTTAAAGAACAATTTCTATACGATACACAGATTGCGATCGTCGTTTGACACAAAATTGCTTGTTTTGGCCTCGAAAATAATAATGCACAGGTGTTGCCGGTAACTCAGTTTTATTGCGATAGCAATTATATGGACACTCAAAAGCAGATTTCTGCCGTCGGCGTCGCCGTCGCCGTCGCCGTCGCCGTGAGGTTCCGTATGACGTCATTTGGAGATGAAATCGTCGCCGCGCGCCGAACGCTGTATGTGCGAGTGAAAGGGCGCGAGGGGCGCGTCTTTCACGGGGAGTGAACGCACGGCGGAGAACAAACGCGCGTTCTGCGCCGTGCTCGCTTAAGGGCTGCAGAATTAGGCGTCTCGTTTCTCCTTTACAATCACCATATATGTAGAGCAAACGCGCCTTCTTCAGACGCGCGAGAGGCCGTGGGGGAGGGGGAAGGAAGGGACGCGACGTTTAGCTGCGGCACCAAGTGCCTATTTATATGAGAGGCTCCAGCAACAGTCACCAACGCCGCACGCATTTAGAGCTAACGCGGGCAAAACGCCGATGGCGTCGACAACAGTTCTGCGTGTTGTTGCTACCAAAGCCGCTCACCTTACTTCGTATGAGATTGCTGTGTTGCTATCGCATTCATTGCTTCGCCCTTAGGGCGAAACTGTGACATTTTTTGAAAAGCATACGACCTTGCACTTATTTTTGTTTTTGTTTGCAGTAATGTCGCTGCTGCGGAATAGCTCGTGGCTATAGCGGGCCCAACTGCCACATGCAGATTGACGCCGTGACATGAGTTTGAAACGCTATGGACAAAATTTTATTTTTCGTTGCCCTGTGGCGATTGTCATATTTGGATTGACGAGTTGACGTGTCGACGACAGAAACACGTCGATGACGAGTACGGTCGTCGTCAGCGTAAAGGAATGGACGGAGAGACCGACAGAAGGCACATGAAAAAAAACTGTTTTCAGCATTTAATCTCGCGCGCAAAAATGTAGGCTAGTGTCGAAGGCAGTGCAGTCTTACACATAGTCTGAAATTGGTAGTCGTAATGACGGAACAATGCGAGAAACTGACACGTCACGCAACTGCCAGACGTATAAAAATATCTTAACCAATTATCATCAATGACTCGGCCGCGCAACGCTTGAAAGAGCGAAGCTTAGCGATCGGGAGTACGAACTTGCTTTGGGCGTGTCATGGCTTCTATTGATCGAGCGCCGCCGCACACACGCTTGCGTAGCTATTGCCTCAAGGTCAGCGCAACGCATGTAGCGTTGGCGGTTGCTATGGCTACAGCGCAAGTATTTGGGCTAGGCTAAGCACTACCAAAGTCATCCCCAGAATTTTCCGGAAGTGCGCGCGAACTTTTCATCTTATTACTCATAAAGATGATAATTTCTTTTCGTGCGTCTCGGACTTACAGCCGTCACTGCGCGTTGCATAGCGCAGCTTGCAACACCGACACCGCGTTGCAATGCCGACAACGCGTTCCAGCAGACTCGCTCCGTGAATGCGTCTCTCTCTCGCTCTCATTTTCTTTCTCTCTCCCGAGCATAGCGCGCAAAACCTCTTCTGCACCTCGCAGAGCATTGGCACGAGCGCGTGCGAACGCGCCAGCTGTGGATGAAGACGACGACGCTCGAACCCAATCATACGGTTCACATAAACGCATGTTCTGCAATCGTGGCTGTATAGCCTTTTTTTTTCTTTATTGCCTGGAATTCCACAGAGCTTACGCGCTCAAAAGCACAGAATAACAAGATCATATATCGCTGAGCCGTCGGCTGTTTGCTGACTACATGTCATCGGTATGTCGGCATGTGCAACAAAAGTTCCAATCTTAGAATCCACTCCGGTACATACGTCTGCACCTTCTGAACTTCGACAAAATGGGACACAGATTCGCAAAAATGCTCGCGAGTGGGTCTAACATCAATATCTGCATTGTGTGCAACCGTCCAAGTTCGCGATATGCTGTGCAGGCCCAGGAGCATGACAAGATCAAAAGGCACGCCATCGTCGTTTTCATTCGTGAGATAACGGATTTCATACGGATTTAATGGCAACTTTTTTTTTTAGTTTTGTAAGATTTCCCAGAAGAACTCCACTACAGCAATCTAAAAACACATGTTCAATTGACTGTGATTTTTTGCATAATAAACAATGAGTACCCCACGGAACAAATAAACCCTAACTACTAATCATGTTTTAGCAGGTAAGGTTCCTGTCTGCAGCTTAAAAAAAAAAAAAAAAAAAAGCCTAGTGGTTACGACGCTTGCCTTAGGACCGTGGGTGCGCGGTTTCGAATGCCGCCTCGGCAAAAACGTTTACTTTCTTTTATTTCTTTCTTCATTGCTGATGATGATACGAACCACAAATTACGGACTGGCTTAAACAGCTTCAGCTGTTAAAAGCGAATTTGGCACCAGGAAGACCATGCATGCGATCGTGGGCTAATGGGCACAATTTCTGGCTACTGTGCTAGAAGACTAAGGTTCGATAGCACCAACGGTCAGGCATTTATTTATAGCAAAATAGGCACACTTCACCTGCTTCGGAACTCGAAGAGTGCTGAGCGTGCGCGTCACAGTGTGCGCAAGATCGCAAAAGACATGCGAGGTATGAAAACGTCACATTGATAAATGAGAGTGCTAGATGCCCTGTGGTGCACGCGCGCTCAACGTTTGAGACTACACAATCAGGACAGTTAGTGATGATATACTGTTTATTTTTCTTCGACCAAGTATTCAATTGCTATTATTCTCTCGAAGACCCACAGCGAGAGCTCACTCTCGCTATTCCAATCAACGCATCTCAAGCCATCGACTACCACTTCGCCTCGGTAGTAGTGTTAGCCGGTACACGTGCCCGATAATGTCCTGTATCTCGGTCCCTCAATGCCTCGAGGACAAATCTTGGTGTGTAGCTCCTTTGTAGTGATCACAACATCCATCCCGATAATCGTGGCGCGCGCGTCTTTCGCGATGAGGCTGACACGGTTCTGCTGAAAAACTGGTCTTTTTTGCGTGCAAGCACTCTTGCCCAGTACCCGCTCGATTAGTACCCGCGTGATTAGGTCAGTTGCCTTCGGGCGTGGTTAGATTACGTCCACATGCATTACGACCACTACTACGGACAACTCCGATGTCGACAAACATATGCTGCACTTGTGCGATGGCAATTTCTGGATCCACAGTCTTTCTAAGCCCACATCGGTCACTGCATTAGTGGGAGATTGGAGCTAGGGTGCGGCTACATTATGCTCAAATGCATTACGACCATTACGGACGCCGCCGATGTCGAATTCTGTCTCTTTACGATGCCTATTTACGTGCTGGAAGTCTGGCCGAGCCCGCATGAATCACTGAATTATTGAGAGAATGGACTTAAGTGCGATCAGATTACGAAAAGATATTACGACCACTACAAGCAACCCCCAATTTCTACAAACAAGCTACACTTGTACGATGCCTCTTTCTGAGCCGACAGTCTTGGCGAGCTCGCATGAATCACTGCGTTATGGGTGATTCGACTTAAGAGGCGGTTAGATTACGACCAAGCGCACTGCGACTATACTTACGACCGACGAAGTTTTGAAACGGTTGTTTCAATAGAATAGCCAATGCATATAAGCAGAATCTGTTTCATGAAACGCAGCACTTAATTTAGTTTCTAGTATGGGGCATATGACTTACCCATCATGCACAGGAGCGCAGAGAAAAGGAGACGCATTTCAAGCGTGGTCGACGAAGCCAACTTTTCAGCTTCCGCTGCTCTGCTTGAAGCGAGTATAAATAGGCTGTTCTTCAAAAATAGCGGAAGGCTTTAATCAAAGTAATTGCGGCCTCATCATCCTAAAGCAATGACTTGGGAATTTTCTCTTGTTTATTAGTGTGCGTACTTAATTCTGATGACGTCAGCACCTTTTTTGTACGTCAGCAGCAACTCTTTGAAATCTAAGGAAAGGGCTACCACCGGATGACACTCAATTTAAGGAAGGTAAACCGACCCGCAGGAGGTGAATACTAAACCAAAACGGTACTTCCTCGCCATACTCTTCCAGGTCACAAATGTTAGGTGATTTTTTTTTAAATGCCGTTAGCCGCCTTTTTAGGGCACGCATCAGTAGATGGTTTCGTTCCTGTCCATTTTTCATAAATGTTATACCAGTGTTTCGGGATTTTGATGTCTTTCTGCACATGTATGCTCCCTCATTCTACAAAAAAAAAAAAAAAAAGATGCGCCCTGTGACCCAACGCAGCGTCATCTGCTGATAGTAATTAGTAGGGTTATAGGAATGTCAGCCCCCATTAGGGACCAGAGTAGCAATGTGGGCTTGTTCGTATGACATCTTGATCTGAGTTTTCCAGCGTGAGGAATACTGGACACAAGAAGACGCACAGGACCCACACGGCACTATGTGTGTCCATGTGTGTCCTGTGTACCTTCTTGTGTCCCGTATTATTCACGCTAAAAGCTCTCACTAGTGATTACGCCACTGTCTCGAATTTACTTCATTTCGAGCGAGGTCGGTCGAGGGAGGTCGGACGTTAAGTTCCCCTTGCGAGGCACTGGACGTCCGACCTCGCTCGACCCTGCATTACAGTGCCTCTTGCGAGGCTGCTGGACATCCGCTCTTGTGAGCGCTGCGTTCGTCGTGAAGGCCTCGCCTGATGAGACGAAGCTTTGGAGCCTACCAACCCGGAGGTCGATGGAATCTGCTTCAGGGAAGGCGAAGCAGCTCTGGCTGCTGTCACCAAGGGTGTTGGTGGCATGGCCGCGGCCACACTCTTTGTGAGCCGGGCAGATGCCGGATTCTGCTTCGGCGTTGCCCCTTTACACACTGCATAAGCATTTCCTGATACATGTAGGAGTGAAACACGCTTCCGTGCATCTTTGAAAAAAAAAAAACAGTTCTATTTTATTTTGCTAGTTATTATTTTCTTTTCTTTTTTCTACGTCGGACAGGATCGCGAGTATGCCGCATGTTCACCGTCGCAGTTCGAACAGTGGAGCGCACCCCTACAGTTGCCAGAGTCTTGCGAGCCATGACAGAATCTTGGGTATTAGGAGAATCTACAGTGGTTGCGAATGCATGCCCTTACTCGTGTCTTTGTGTACTCGGTTTCAAGAGAATCTGGCAGTACAATCACTGCAAAGGTGAGTATCAAATGCTTTGTTGGAATTTCTTCGTTTTCACACTTGATAATTACTCGCTGCACTTTCATGACATTCTAGTCCTTCCGGTCATCTAGAAGCTCCACTTCACTCAAGCTAAAGAGATCATCGTCTGAAATGACTCCTCTGGATGTATTTATTGATCGATGCGCTGTCACTATGATTCGAATGTCACCAAATGTCACGAGCTTTGAAATATTGCCATACTTAAGCTTGGCGCGAACCTCAAGCACTGTTTGTTTGTTGTTGGCTGTATTTTTGTGACTTTGTAGCCGGGGCCCAGTGCGTCGATGAAATACTTAGCAAGGAGAAATGAGGAAACGGTTCGGAATTGTTTTCGGGGTTTTCGCTGTGTATTACATTATAGCGGGGAAAGATTTGTTTTCGTTCAATGTTTCCTCAGTGCATACCCTTTCGAAAAGAGGATGATCAGGTAGTTTGGGGAATGAATCTGATGCTATAAATCCTTGCTTAATTTCGGCCGCAATGCCAGCCGCCCACCACCAAGCCCAACAAGTGGACCTGGCAGGAGCTCCTACAAGGAAAGTCCTGCTGATGCCAGTTGTACACCGCTGCTATACCGACGTACGGCAAAACCAAGACATGGTAGCCACACAAGGTTAACCTTTGCCACCAAGAAACATAAGAAGTAAATAGAAGATAATAAATCACAGCCCCTTTCTTAAAGAAAGATGGTTGAACGCGAAGCTTTGGCCCATGCAATCTGAATCAAAGTCCAAAGCCATCGACCACGCAACGAACCCAAGAAATGCTGAGCGACCCGATGCGATGCATATGTGATTTGATTGCTTGTTTAGGATTGTATTTTTTGAACGTTGAAGTTGAATGCAGACACACATCGTTAATTTGCATAGCCTTATGTTAAATCATGTAGCCGTTGATTACACGCACACACTCACACTTTCACTGACTTCATGCGTGGCCGATTCACGGAATCGGCCTTACGAACACGATCGCGCTCGCGCTTACGTTCGCGTACGGCAGCCTCATTTTCTGCCGTGCGCGTCACCCGCAGCCTACCGATGGTGACGGCCGGGAATGCATTGCGTGACGCGCGTAATGCAATGCAGATATATACAGTTCGCCTGGGTAGCGTGGCGTTGGAGTTCCCATTGTTCTTATCGGCACAACTGCGAATGTAAGCTGTAGTGTTTTACGATTGTGTGCGCGGATTGTTCTATTGTGTGCGCAGATAATTCATTGTGTAAGTTGGCTTTCCTGCAGTGCGTTTTGGCGCTCACAGACGAATCAGTGAGACACGGAAAGCTTCACTTTAAAAGAAGACAGGACACTAATAAAAAAGAAGTGTTAAGAAAAAGAACGCGGTGATGACAGGAAAAGGTGACTTCCGATTTCCCCCAGGTGGGTGAGTTGGTGGGTGCCGTCTATGTGAAGCAGAGGGCCAGAGGCCATAGAGTTGTGTTGCCTCTGTCGGGGGGCGTTAAAGATCCGAACACCTGGAATCGGCTCAACCCGAGGATCCCCTTTTCCCCAGACACAGCTTAGCCGGGCACCGCTACACGCGGGAGGGTCCAACTCTCATGCACTCGGTTCCGTGGTGTCTCAACACACCAAACGCCTGCTGAGGCAGACGCACTTGCGGGGAATATCACAAAACTGCTGTCATACCCAGAGATCAGTCTAGGTGGATATGCCCTGCAAACTGTCCGGATACAGAATGTACAAATTAATTGGCTACAGTATTCTTCTGTGTTGTATTTCTTGTTGTTGGGAACGCACATCTTTTATATTCGATAACCTTTTTCCCCAAACCAATACTTTTCATACCAACAAAACTGTCATTTTTTGAGGGTGCCGTTTTCACATGTGCGATTAGAATTCTCGGCCAGCTTCTCATTTGAAATCTGGTAGTATAAAAGGTGCCATGCCGCTGTAATTGTGCCTTCCAAGCGAAAAGAGGCATTCCTGTATCTCCTTTATATCTCTTAAGCCACATAAATCCAATCGGTAAATTCTACCAATGAAAAATCATTACAGTTGTTGCAGATAATCATGCCACAGACTCAGACTTGACATTGAAAAAGTGCACCTAATAGGAAAAAAAAATACCGAGAGTGATGAACCCAATATATAGCGAGTACCAAAGGGCAAAATAATTTTTCAAGCACGACTGTTTTCTTTGGGTAGAGTAAATAAAGGCTAAACACAGGTCTCCAAACTCAAGGTACGTTAACATTTCTTCAGAGGTAATGTAGTTTACTTAGAGAGTCAACTCTATCAAATACTTTTCATAAATGTGGCTCTCTCATGTGGCTTCGCACATTCTAGGCAGGTAATATAAATGAGGGTTCTTTTTACTCATGTAGGTTTATCTGCAGGAGAGAGCACCAAAGTCTTGTTGCGTTGTTTCCGTGGGAATCTAGCACGAAATGATGTTACATAGTGTATTACTTTCGCTTTTCTTAATTGGTGAGTATTTTTAATAGACGTTTTCCTAACTACGCACGTTTGCGGGCGCGTTACCTTACCCTGCACTTACCACTTGTCTCGCAACACTGTGACAGCTCCCACGAAGGCGATGTCAATGGCTGAGCTGATAGTTTAAAATGTATCGTGATATAGATACAAGTTAATAGCAAACTAATTGTATACGATACTTGCTATATGTATCTTAAGATGCTTCGATAGACCAGGCAATTTCTTATATATTTCACAATAGGGGCCGCTGCCAGTTCGCAAATGCCATTTTATGTTTAAGTCGGATATCTTGTCGGGGTTGGAAGTTAACCAAAGATCAGTAGGCCGGTTGGCTTTGGGAGCCCACGGTAAAATCACAAATGAGACAGTGCAGGGTGGCATGGGTTGAGCCTCTTTTGAAGTCGGAGAAGCACAGAGCAAAATTAGTTTTGAAGAAAGGCTCAGGAACATGGATGAAAATAAATGGGCGGATAAAGTGCACAAGTGTCTGTATCTGAAAAGCGTGGACACAGAATGGAGGAAAAGGTCAAGGAAGTTGCCAACCAAGTACAGGATAATCGAAACTGTAAATAGACAACCAGGAGTTGTCAGACAGAAGGTGAGAGAAATAGAGACAGTGAATTGGATGAAAACAATGGAAACAAAAGACCGTGGAGATTTACAAGATTGAGAAGAAAGAAATTAGAAGGAGAAATCTGTACGATAATACAAAGGGCAGTGCCTTGCTATTTGAGGCTCGAGCCGGTTGCCTAAGGACCAAAACATACCGGAGCAAATATTCGGAACTAGATGAGGCATGTGTAGGCTGCAGTAAAGATCCGGAGACCACTCAGCACACCCTAATGGAATGCGAAGGCATTGACCCAGCGAGAACCATAGGTAACGTACAACTTCCAGAAGCGCTTGGATTTGAAGTGGAAGGAAACAACCAATCAGCAGTAGAGATAAGCAGGAGAAGATTAGAGTACTGGTGAAAAAAGAGACAGGGAAGAGATTGATACGACCTGATCTCTTGAAAGTCATAGGTAATGGTAGAAGGTAGATGTTAAAAAAAAGGAAAAGATTAATGAGAGGTATACAAAAATGCGAGATAAAGAACATGTATAGTATACCTGGTTAAATAAAGCAGGCTAGGTGTCTATTTGTCACCGCCCGTTTCAAGGGGGATGCCACTAAATCATCATCATGATGATGATGATGATGATAATCGTCACGAGCGCGCCTAACGCGCCCGAGACGTGGCGTCGCTGCCAATGGGAAGCTTCACTGCTGCAGACGCCACCGGCTTTTTTGCTCAACGGGCCACTTGACGATTTCCGATCAGTAATTTCCGGGGTCTAACGTGCCAAGACTACGGCCTGATTATGAGGCACGCCGTTGTGGGTGAAGAACCCCAAGAATTTTCGCAGACATATCTTGGAGCACTAAGCCAGTTCAACACTTAGGAGAATCTTTGCAGCATTATAGAGACAGTGAGCCCTATTGGCGTCGGAAACTTGCCAAAGTGCAGGATAGTAGTGAGTGTACTAACGGGACTTCAGTCTATCCTATGCATGTTCGCGCGCGCCACAATTTGTTCCTGTTTAGCAAGTTGTGGCACATGCTGCAGGTATTCATTGTTGAGGTGTTGATATTCAGAAACTGCTTCGAATCTTTGCTGTTTCTGCCTGGTGATCCAGGTGGGAAAAAAACAAACGGTTAACTTTTGCAAAGTGTGTGTTAAGCTATGTGTTAAATAAGGTTAGGTAGATTTATTCTAAGCATAGCTGTGTAGTCGGAGTGTATACCATGTTGAATTTTTGGGCATATGAGAGAAGTGTATGTTTTTTGTGTCGTGTATTACAAGCTCATTTCTCGCTCAAGTACATCTGTGGCGTGTCTCGCGAAAAGCTTTACATAGTCTTATGAGATGTATTAGTCCCTTTCCCCTATATGGAACCTAATACAATGTTGGCCCAAGACAATACATGTTAAGAAGGGTAAAAAGCATGGCTGTTAGGATGAGGTACCAAAAGTTTCTTCAAACTGCATAGTAATATGCTAGAAGTACAGCCATATATGTAAGAAAAACCGCTGTTCGCATCTTGGAGGATTGAGTATAAATACTTGTTGGAAACCTGAGACAATTGAGTACCTTTTTCTAGACTATTAGGGAGGTTACTTTTTTTAACGAGATAGCGGTAAGGGGGCCTCGTGTCGGGTGGGGGGCAGAAAATCTGGCATCGGCATCGTTGTCCGTGAGAGAAAATTTCCGTATCTATTTACGTATATGTATATGCCACGCCTTACTATACAACATACGGTATATATGCGGGTTATATTGCTGCACCCAATGATATCACTAAACCTGATGATACCTTGTATTAGATTCTTGACAAAGTTATTCCTCGGAATTTTGAGAATGACAGCCCACAAACAAATGTTACGAAACATAACACCCACAGCGCATGCCCGTTATGTTAAATATTCTGAGACTGAAATATTAAAGTGCGCAACTAAAAAAGATCCTGAAAATGATGTATCTCTTTGGCGTGGCTTTGCACAACCTTCTGGATCGGTCCATGCAAGAGGCCGCGTTTTTTTTTTTCGGAATGTTCACATTCGTGCATATATCGCTCGCAGCATGCGTTTCCCGGTAAACATTACGGTTAGATAAGCTGCTGTTGCCGGGA
This sequence comes from Dermacentor silvarum, assembly GCF_013339745.2. Taxonomy (NCBI): domain Eukaryota; kingdom Metazoa; phylum Arthropoda; class Arachnida; order Ixodida; family Ixodidae; genus Dermacentor; species Dermacentor silvarum. The sequence continues at coordinate 23,537,451 of NC_051160.1, read as the reverse complement.
AGCATGAGGAGGAGTCAGGGATCTTTGAATACTATCGCGTTCCACTTTTAAAGGCAAAGCTTAAGCATCCCCCCAAGTTTTTGGAAGTGTGAATTAGTTGAAATGGTGAATAATGCATAGCATGAGGGGAATCTACCTTAAAGGGCCCGATGCTGAAAAATGATGCCGCCATAATGAAACTCAAAGCGTCAACAGAGCTGGCGCTTGCATTGGCTGGTTCTTCTCAATCCTCAACTACATCAGTCATATTACATCCCCTCGTAGACAACGTGAATGTAGCCGTAGAGCCAGTATAATAGCTACCACCCTAAAAAATGAATTTCCTGCAACTTTTTCTGCCTCGTTTCAGTGTATTGAGAATTCGTTGGATGGTGAACCTCTTTGACATGCTTTAGCGCAGTATTTAAAATGCTTTTATAAGAACTAGCCAGCGTTTTATGAAAGCCGTAGTGAGCGTTCTCCACACCGGATAACCTCAAAATTTAGGGATGGTATTAATCTGCAGTAATTGATGTGGACGACAAAATAAAAGCGTGCCCTCAATATCATCTTGCAGATGCAGCAACGGCTCGTTACGTTGCCCTAACCAGTACGAACAAGTCGGAACGTGTGGAAGCAAGAGGTGAGTAACAGGAAGTTATTCCCATAATGTTAGGGCTATTGCTCCTGCCGCTGCAAGCATAACTTAATTCTTAGATTTTCAACGAACAAAGCTTATGTGGTTTATTGGAGTACATTGCACTTTAGCGCACATTCTCCTACAAGTTCCTAACCCTTCAGCCTTAACATATTGAGGCCCAGTGGACTTTTGATATTGTAACACCATTCTCAATTTTAAATAATTCAGAAACGACAAAAATAAACATATATTTTCCTTATAGGCCATTTTGTTGAGATGACTCATGCGAAGACAACTTTATTTTAGTTGTTGGCAGCTCCATGATGTCTTTGATTTATTCATCACCAAACTTGGAGACTTGCTCAACATAGCAAGTGCTAACCGGCGTGGGCCTTTAATTTTTGTCTTTCTCAGTATATACTCGAAGCAGATCACTGCGTGTAAATTTTAGAAAATAATGGTGCAAGTGATGAATGCATGACATTGCATATAAAGGGTGTTACAGCTAACCTTAACCGTAACTATGCTTACAGAGCAAGGCTTCACGTGGACGAAAGAGGAGGCTAGGACACAGACAACGCTGTGTCGTAGTCTGGACACAAACAGCGCTGTACGTTTCCTAGTCTATTGTTTAGTCGACGTGAAGCCTTGTGCTGTAAGCGTAGTTAAGGATGACCCAGCAACTAGCCCAAAATTTTACATTACTAACGTTAACAAAGTTGCTATAAGAAAAAAAAGGGGGCCAAAAGAACACAGTGCAAGTAGCTGTTATACAACTTATTGTTCGCTAGACAGACTTCCGACAAGCGGACACCGTAGGTCGTATAATTGTGTCATGCACAGTGTATTTTATTAAGAGCTTGGCTCACGTTAGCTGGAGCACCCAGTACACCACACCTTTAAGGCGTCGCAAGAAAATGAATGAAGATGTACTTCACAAAGTCTGTTGGGCTTGTGTGCATGCTAGAAGGGTTTTCTTGTTTCCATAGCAAATATGGTTGTTTCCTTACGTGCATTTCGTCAAAATGCTACAAAAGGCTACAAAAAAAAGGCTACAAACACTTCGGGGATGGTCGTAGGTGTAAGAATAGAATAAGTATCACTTGAAGCGTTTCTAGTATTGCTCCCTTCGCTTTCTTACCTCTGACAAAGATGACGATGTTCTTGTAATCGCAGTCAATAAAATAGCGGGACATGTCAGTAAATGTAAATAAATCAAGAGCATCGGAGATATATTACAAATATTTTATAAAATGATGTTATTTATGCGCGATTTAATTGCAAGTTCAAAATTACCAGGGTACAGCAATAACAAGAAAGGCAATGTATAATATTTACCCAAACCTGATCAGCAATGCAATAAAAGTTGGGTTACGCTCATTAGGGAAGAAGTTACTGGTCATATCTCAGGCGGGCCATTTCTCTGAATTGGCCAGAAACTTCAACCGAAAATGTTACCGAGCAAGACATTCAACACAATTCTAATACGAAGAAACGATTGTCATCGTAGTAGAGGCAACCAGTATGTTGAAAGTTGCAGCCACAATTGAACAAAATAGTGAGTCCTGGATGCCTCCATCCATCGCAAAGTATAACACCTTTATATGCATTAATTATTATATTATCATTGCGCACTTCTTGGAAAGCAACACCAAAGCCCTTCCCCGTTACCTGCTCAAGTCACATGCCACATCTTTGAATAGTAGAAACACTTCCCTAATAAATTGACACTGAAATTTTAAGTTTGTCATCAGAAATGTAAGTATGCCTGCGTAAAATATTGTTTTATTTTCACTGCAAGCCTTTTTTCTTGTTTGTCGAGCTTTGCTCCCATAAATGCCCGCCGTAATTTGTCAAATACACCATCGTGTAGCATTCGAAAGAATATAGCGTCAGTTATGAAGCTTTCACTATGCATTTATGAGGCGAAAGCATCATTTGATACCAAAATTAACAAAATTTGGCTCGTAGGTCTTACTGGGTTAAATATAATCAAATCGGATCACTTGCGCTAAGATACTTGTGTTCGGATTTGGTGAGTTATGCTTGTTCGCCATTTTTAGGTTCTCGTACATATCTTAAGTTCAGTAGCCTGACTAACAACAAAAGAGTAGTGCAGCATATATATGTGAGTTTTGTGCATGCGCTTTGTCATTATTGTATGTACATCTGTGAGCAAAAGTATACGGGCCAGGGGTTGCGCGATAAAACCGATTTTTTCCTCTGCCTGCGAACGCAACTTGAAATTGAGGACTGCGGTGCAAACTTGGAATAGCGAACTTTTCAGTGTACTTGTCAATTCCAGTTTATGATTGTTGATTATGAAAAAATTAAGTTTTTTCGACGACCCCGTGGTCCGTATACTTTTGCTCACGGGTGTACATACCCATCATCATCCCTGGCATTGTGTCCACAATGCGTTCGCACGTTGTTTCATGTATTTCTAGTGCAACTCATGCAGCCTCTGTTCCACAAGTAGTTCAGGTGTGTCAGAAGCCCTAGGGCACCTACAACATTGTAGCACCAAAGATTGAGCTTCTGTTGTGTTTCTCTTTGAATTAATATTGATGTTAATGTGCATCAAGGACAGTGTTGTTGGCTCAGCGATGATTCAAGGGACCAGTTGGTTTTTAATGCGTTAGCATTGTTAATGGAGTTCATGCCCTTGCCGGGGGCTAACTGCCTGTATATGTATGTATGCCTCTAACCGATTAAAGCGGGAGCATTTTTTGGGTCTCCCAACTTTTCGAGATATATTTCTTTGTTTGTTTCGATGTATGGATGTATCATTTTATCTAGCCGCTTTCCCGCCTACTGGGTCACTGGGTAGTTCGCAGTGCAGTGAATAGCTCATCAGGCATCTGTGCTGACGTAACAGTGTTAGAAACCAACCATGAAACCACCTTGGGTCATTGAGTATTTGGCAATGTGTAAGTGCGTGCCGCTTAACAAAGAACCTCTTTCGTGCCGATGTAGGTCATTGTAGATGCGGAACGATGTAGGTACCGTTGTTTGAAGAAACTCTTTGATGCCGATTTGGAGCACTGGGTATGTGCCCCCCGGTCTGTGCTGGTTGTAGTATAGAGCCCACTAGTGTAGTGTAGGGGACCCAGTAGAGATTTCACGAGTTACCTCTGGGCGCATCTTGTCCAACCACAAACGGCCTAGTTGAAGTGCATCCGTCGCGCCTGTGGCAGGCAAGTGCTTCCTCCGGGTACTTACCGGTAAAATAGGTACAAGCGCCTTCCCGGCCTGGTGCTCGGCCATTATGGGACCTCAACGCTTGGAAAGGGGTGTTTGTACGAACCTCCGAAGGCGTCCCCACCTCAATAGGTGCAAGTGGGGCGCCACATTGGAAATGGCCGCCATGGGACCGGCCCAAACCTCCTTTCTTTTTGTGTGTTCTCACGAGGGTTCGGACGCAAATTTAAGGTGGAGGCTCCTTTCCCAAAAGTGTAACTCCTGAAGAATGGCGAACGCCAGGCCAGGGTACACTTATGGCCATTTGAACCAGTGGGTGCCCTGCGGTGGTGGGAATCGAACCCACTACATCCCGCAGCCGAGATGGGCGCTCTACAACTAGGGCTGGGTAACAGTTGGGCTGTGCAAGCCCAACTGCGATTACCTACTGTACGTAAAATAAACTGCCCATTTCATAAATTTCATTACGCACAGGGTCGGTATTCTCGGTTGTTCAATGTCGCGAATGTAATTAGTAATAATCTTGGCAAGATATTGCGTGTAGCACTGGAAGCCTTCGAGTGTACGGGCGAGACTGCTCCTCGCGCTTTGCGATGACAGCTAGCGTTCAATATCGGTGTAGTGAAGAAGAGGAAGAAGTTCTCTTGCGTCTGTCGCTGTGCGCACCATCAGCGTTCGTGGACTGCCTCGATTGCGTGAGACGTCTAATAAATCGTCATATCACATCGGGAACACAATCACCTTTGGAAAGTTTTGCTGGGAGCACCAGGTGCATCTACGGTCTTGCTAGAACGCTAGCAACATCAGTGGCACGCTGGCGTTACAGCGCAGCCGTGGTCTACTATACACGTTCCGCAACATTCGTTCCACTGTGAAAACAGTGGGCCAGTAATGCTTGCCCGTAGACGCCGACGGCGTCTCATGCTCGCCAAACTAAATCTCGTGAAGGTTATTGTATCCACCAGTGACCGTCAGTCCTTTTTTAACAGCGGAGCTGTTTAAGCCGGAGGTCGGCCCGTATAACGAAAACCAGAAACGGCGCCTGGCGATGACGTCACCGCGCGTTGGCTAGCAACCACTTGGCACAGCTGCGCCTCGCTGCGCCTGGCCGCTGCACGCCGCTGCTCCGCACCGCCGCGCCGGGCTGCTACGACCACGCACCTGCTCCGTCTAGCCATGACGTCACCTCGCGTCGCCTAGCAACCACATGTGCCCCGCTTCGCCTAGACATGTCAACGCTTCGCCAGGCCGCGTCTTGAAGCGTGTCGTGCTGCCAAGCAAGAAGAATCTGCGCGTCGGCGGTGAGCCGATCCGGAATACAGTGCCGAAGCTGCAGCCCAGAAGAGGCGTCGTCGAGTCGCAGGTCCCGAGTTTCGAAAACGAGAACGCGAGAGTTTGCGTTTGAGTATCCAGCGTCGTCGGGATAGCCACCCTGGCTGTAGCTTGGTCGATCACAAGCTCCGCTGTTTGCTCCAGCCTTGCACCACTAGTGCAAGCTGCGCTCGTTTATTTATTTATTTTTCTGAGTAAGTGAACTCATTCATTCGTACTCCGGAAATAGACAACCGAGAACGCCGACCTCGAATGCCATGGAATTTACGAAATGGCTTGTTTCCTTTACCTACGACTTCCAATTGCGCCGTTCCTGTGTGCTCCGCAGTTTTTCAAGAAAAGAAGAAAATGCTTTCTTCAACAAGAGTACTTCGTGCGCCCCTTCGTTATACAAAATATTTTATCACTTGTCACTGGGACATTATTGCAGTGTGCTGCGTGAGTTTGCACATGTAGTTGATTAGTGCGTGGATAAGCCCGTAAAATAGGATGAAACCTCGAAGTAATGTGTTCATCAGAAGAACTCCAATAACGAACCGGAAACTGGAAACGCCAGCGCAAAACGTTGGGACTGCTTGTTGTAGTAACAAACCCACGGTAGCTCCGCCCACGTATAAGTTTGGCTGTGCTGCCGACAGAAAGTTGTCGCCGGGTATAAGCGACACGGTATGCATTCTAGAATAGGGTATGCTCTTTTGAGTTCTGACTGATTATCTTCCTCGTGCTATTATTGTAGTAATGTAATTATGATGCAAATATAATATCAAAGGAAGACGCATTGCTGTGACTGAAAGTTCAAGTTTCTTTCAGATTTGCCTTCAACTTGCAGGCGGCCTATGTACAATATCTATAGTGGCTGCAAAACAGAATACATTCTCCGCTACATTTACAATGGGTATTACGGATATTGCGAAGAGGTCGTTTCCTGCGAAGAGCTTACGGAACACGGATTTTCTTCTCGTGAAGAGTGCTTGAAAACCTGCAATCGTAAGCATAGCAGTATATTCTTGCCAACTCTATTTGCAAATTTATTTTACTTATGACGAACACTCACACTCGCACACAGTCGCACACACACGCACACGCACGCACACGCACGCACGCACACCTCTAGAAGGCGTGCTGTAATTTGCTTCTGAACTGGTTAGTTGGCTGTGTAAACTGCCAATATAGGGAGGTGAACGTTAAGACAGGGCTTTTTCTTGCCTTCATTACGTGCTCTATTGCAAAACCACATCACACCGTCACGTTGTCCGAGTTATTTTCGTCGGAATGAATTTTTTTTTTTTTGCTACCTTCATTTACTCATAATGTTGACAAACTTGTGCACTTGCTCCGTGTTCAAATGAAGCGTTGCTTATACCACCACAAAATATCTAAAACACGCGTCGTTGCGATATTTTTGCGCTGACTGGACGCACTCACAGTCTACACGGGATATCTATGTTTAACTTTTGATAAGCATATGCCTCTGAGAAACACATCAAGGCTTTTTGCACACTGTCGCTGCTCAACTGCAGATATAGAACAGCTGCTGTAAGCATTTCTAAAAAAATGTGCTGCATGATATGTTCTCGCTTGGTGCCTTCGCTCCATTTCTCCTTTCACCAGCTTCCTGATCTAGCCCTGTCACGTTGAGAGATAAAGGTACAATAAGTGCGATTAGTAAATTGTATCCAAACCAATTTTCTTTAATTGCAAAACAAAAGAAATTGTAATATGCACGGCCTTCATAACTTCGAACAGCATTTTTTATGATTATCGCATTGTTCACAAAAGAAGTAGCACTGAAAGTCATATAACCAATCCCGCTTTTACAATTTGAACCTTGTAGTAGCAACTGAACAGGGGAATCTCCTTGATTCCAAGGAGTGGCTAAGCTGTTTCTACCGTTTACTGCAGAGCTTAGTGTTGTAAACCCATTGTTTAAGATTGTGCCGTTCTGGTTTGGCATTCACAGCAGACCACGTGAGAAAACATAGAAGCCGAAAAAAAAAATTCGTCGGCCCTTCCGCTCCGTGAAGATGGTTAACCAGCGAAGCTGAAACTTGCGGCCCAGGTTTTTATCACTGGGTCGATCCCGAGGGTTCATAAAAGTATTTCTCAGTTATGAGGTTACACACACGTTCAGCTGTGACGGAGAGAATGACGTCACTGACGGTGTACCCGCAGTCCACCGTTGTCGCTTGCGCTCGATGTCTCGAGGTTGCTCCGCGGCGTGGTTAGCAGCATTCGCCCGTCATTGCCGCTTGCAATTCTTCGAAATTAAATTGCTTCAAAATTAAATCTGCCCGCTACAGTAAGACAATGAATGGCTCATAGCGACAGTGAAGACAATGACAATGACAATAGCGCCGTATACGCGGCTTCCCCATTACGACGAGAAAAGAGAAGTGAAATTCTATGCTGGAATGATTGGCGACACCGCAGCCACTGTGGAAGAAGACGACGACGACGAACGCGGGAGCCAATGCACGAGTGCGTGCCGAGCACGAGCACTCGACAACAGCCAGCTGCGGAAGAAGACGACATTGCTCGAGCCAATGCTGATGATAATTTCTGTACACAGACGATTTCAGCTAGCAATATCCGATTTCGCCTAGACATATAAAGTTTCACTTTAAAAATACTACTTTTGGGAGAATGCCAGTGTGCGAGCGCGAGTTTTACAACACTTTCATGAAACGAAAGGCCTGCTCACCTGAAGAATTTTATTATTTTCGACGTTGTGTTTTCCTTCGTAGGTGAAATACAGCTCAACATAGGCAAAGACAAACGAAGGAATAGACACGCCAGCCCATGTCTTCTCCTTTGTTCGTCCTTTTTTTTCTTATTTTTTCTTTACCAATCAACCAGCCAGTGGGATTTGTTATTACTTTGGATTTGAGTAGCTAATCAATTTCTTACTGGTTTGATTTTTATAATTGCCGCAGTTCATTGTAATACAAGTATATTATCCCCGCTTTTCATTTTTCAGCGTTCACTTTATCAGTAACATGTTAGGCAGTAAAACGTGTTAATTAGAACCACCAAACAACACCAGCACATCAATAGCTTTAAGCGGAAAATGCGATCTTTTTTTTTTTTTTTTTACAGCAAGCTGGGCAGCAATCGCCTCCCAACCTCCACACCAAGCAACAACACAACTCACGCGCCTAGAACGCGAACTAGATCTAATGCGAGTGCGAATAGGAGACCTAGAAAGAGAAAATAGGCAATTGAAAAAGCAACAAACGCAGCAACCACAACAAGGACCTAAACCAGCCCAGGCAGGACAGAAAGGGCAGAAACTACCGAACTTAGAAGGCGACACCGTAATTACCCTGTCAATACTGAAAGATACAATAAAGGAAGTTATACCCACAATCATAGAGCAGGTGTTGATACAGGTAGATCGAAAACTAGATGTTCTGGACAAGAAAATCCAGGCACAACAAATAGAATTCACGAAAGCGTTGCGAAAGCATGCCACAGGCAGTAACATAAGAGAAAAAGCAGAGAAAGTCTACAACAGGCCAGGCCTGTCGGCCATGACCCAGGCGACGAACAATGCCTAAACATCAAAAGCACGCTTTAGAAGAGTGCGAAATATGGCAGTGGAACTGCCGCGGGTTCCGGCGTAAAATTGGACAACTGTCACAGCTGGTGACGACACAAAAAAGGTTGCCAGCTATCATAGCATTACAAGAAGCCGGAACAAACCCTATATTACAGGGATACGAGACCTTCTGTACCGAAGATGAAAGCTGGAAGGTCGCAACATTGGTGGACAAAAAAGTTACAGCAATATGTCACAAATCCATAGAAGGAACGGACATTCCGCATATAATAACAGAAATCGCATATAAAGGCACCAGAGGAAAGAGTGCCTTCATAATTAATATCTACAGCTCCCCTAGTCATAAAAGAGCTTAGTTCGACAAATTATTTCAAGAGGCAGCAAGAATGGCCAAGGGGAGCCCTCTAGTGATAGTTGGGGATTTTAACGCCAGACACTCAAGCTGGGGGTATCCAACCCAGGACAATAAAGGCAAGAATATCACAGGACAAATAGAAGCACTCGGCATGACATTTCTAACAGACCCTGCTATCCCAACAAGAACAGGAAATAGTATCTCCTCGGACACAAGTCCGGACCTAACCATAACCAAAAATTGTCCAAATGCGGAGTGGTGCAACACCCTCGAAAATCTAGGAAGTGACCATTATATTATAAGCACCACAATTCGCATGGGTGTAATCCGCAAACAAATAGGTACAGCTAAAATAACAGACTGGCGGGCATATAGAGAATCGCTTAAAGAACTAGCCACTGACATAAATGATTTAGACAAGTGGTGCGAAGTCATACGGAATCTCAAGCAGAAACATACCAAAGCCGTCACCAGGACGGAAAAAACACCTGAAGTGGACCCTCACCTACTGCACCTGTGGGATGCAAGAAGAAGCCTGACGAAAAGATGGAAGCGACAGAAACGCAACAGGAAGCTCAACATGAAAATCAAAGAAATAACACAGCAGGCCGAGGAATACGCTAACCAACTTGCAACAGCCAACTGGGAACGCTTCTGCGGATCACTAAATGGAACCCTAGGGACAGCAAAAACGTGGAACATCCTGAGAGGAATGATTGACCCACTCAAAACCAGACGCGAAGGACAAAAGAACTCGGAGAGACTGCTACACTCGTACCCAGGCACAAAAGAACAACTCCTTCAGGCCGTCCATAACAAATGCTTCGGTGACAATGCCCCGATACCCCCCTACCAAGCTGACTACAGCGGACACCCGCACCCAGGAATGGATGAACTCTTCACGGAAGCAGAAGTTAGAGCAGCAATCGCCAGTGCAAAACGGAACACAGCGGCAGGGGCGGATCAAATATCAAACGCCATGATTAGAAATATGAATGATGAAGCCATAATAGCTCTCACGAACTTCATAAATGACCATTGGGTCAAAGGAACGATACCACAGCAATGGAAACACGCTGTGATAATCATGATCACAAAACCAGGGAAGAAATTGAATTTGGAAAACCTTAGGCCCATCTCTCTTGCATCATGTCTAGGAAAACTGTTCGAGAGATTAGTAAACACTCGACTCCAACGTCATCTTGAAGAAACCAACTTAATGCCTGACACCATGTTTGGTTTCAGATCACATCTTTCAACACAGGACATTCTCCTGCTTTTAAAAGAGGAAGTGTTAACCAACGTCCCCAAGGCAGGAGAAAACATTGTCATGGCTGTCGACATAAGAGGGGCCTTTGACAACGTAAGTCACAAAGGCATACTCGATGGACTAGCAGAGACCAACTGCGGTCAAAGAACGTACCAGTACATCCGAAGCTTCCTCAACCAGAGAACAGCAGTCATCAAAGTAGGGGATGATGAATCCAAAGTCATCCATCCTCCTAACAAAGGAACGCCACAGGGTGCAGTAATCTCGCCTACACTCTTCAACATAGCCATGATTGGACTAGCCAAACAACTCCAAGAAATTCCCGACATCCGTCATTCCTTATACGCGGATGATATAACACTATGGATAACCAAGGGCAGCTTGGGAGAAAAGGAGGAGAAGCTCCAACGGGCAGCCAATATCATAGAAAAATATATCAAACAAAGAGGACTCCAGTGCTCAGCGGAGAAATCAGAACTAATTCGCCTCACAAAAAACAAAAAACAAAGAACTGACCCCAGTCTCAAACTCGAGATCAGGCTGGAAGGGAAAATTATTCCGGAGAGGTCAATAGTTAGAGTGTTGGGGATGTGGCTACAATCGAATGACAGATGTCTCCACACTTTAAACAAAATCAGAAAAACGATGCCGCAGATTAACCGGATGATATCCCGTGTGGCTCATAATCGGACAGGGATGGGGGAACAAGACACCCTCAGACTGGTGAAAAGCCTGGTCATTAGTAGACTAATATACTCCCTGCCTTACCATGACATGAATAAAGAGGAAAAAGAAAAGGCTGACCAAATAATAAGGATGGCAAATAAGACAGCCCTGCGGCTGCCACGCAACACTTCAAATGAGAAGCTTCTAGCCCTCGGCCTCCACAATACATTTGATGAGCTGGCTGAGGCCCAACTCATAGCGCAGAGGAGTCGATTGGCGCAAACGCCAGCCGGAAGAGCTCTTCTTCGTAGAGTCGGCCTTGGAGATTGCATACAAGCATACCAAAGCACTAAAGAGCTACCCTGCCAGATCAGAAATTTGTATGGCGTTTCACCAATACCGCAAAACATGGATCCTACATTACACGCAGGAAGGAGAAAGGCTAGAGCTGAATACATAGACAAAATAACTAAGTACATGGACACTGCAAGATTCACGGATGCTTCACCATATCGGGTCAACGCAAAGAATATGGTGGCAGTTGTCGTGAACCGAAAAGGTAAAATCACGGCCTGTGCTTCGGTTTCCCGAGCGACCATTATAGAAGCAGAAGAGATAGCCATTGCCTTAGCTATAAGGGAAGGCATGGAGCGCAACGCTCCGCTGACAATAATTACAGATTCTCAGGCCGCATGCAGGAACTATCAGAGGGGAAAGGTCGGTTCGAAGGCACACCGGATACTCACCGAGATCAGCAGAGAATTCAACGTCAGGTATACCCAAACAATAACCTGGGCCCCGGGACACGATGGTGTTACTGGGAACCGCTATGCAGATGAGGTGGCTCGAGGTTTCACTAATTACCGAGCTGCCTCTTGCAACATCGTAGAGGACCCGACACCCATCGATCCCAGTTATAAATCAATCTTGCAATACTACAGGGAATTGAGAAGACTCTACCCAGCACCGCACAAGAACCTTTCAGCCGTGGACTCTGCGACATTACGTAGGCTACAAACGAATACCTATACAAACCTCCATAGACTGCATATACACTACCCAACAGCCTACAAAGACATATGCCCGTGGTGTGGGAGCACACCGACGCTCTATCACATCACATGGGAATGCACGGCTCACACAGAAGAGCAGGATGAGAATAACACTAGAGAGAGGTGGGAGGCATTGCTGTCCAGCTCTGCCCTCGGGGACCAGCTCAGGCTGGTCAGGAGGGCAGAAAGGATGGCGTGGGCCAGCGGTGCCTTGGAATAGGGGCCCGACCACGCAAACTGCCCCGTTCTAGGGGCAACGAAGTCTTTTGTGCAAATAAAGTTTTGTTCTTCTTCTTCTTCTTCTTCTACAGCAAGCTCTCCATGCCTGATGCTTGGGTGGAAATATGGCGGTTCCTACGTAGCCCGGTCCTACTATGACGTAGACAGCGACGATTGCATCGAAACGATGGGCTACTTTTCTTCTTCGACACTTTATCCAAACGGAAATTTATTTCCAACGGCACAACAATGCCGATCAGCATGTACGCCCTCATTTCTAAAATGAGCCAAGTGTTCTAGATGACGGGATATTTCCTTCAAGCACTTATCATATGCATGCGAAGCAATGTCTACAGACACTGAACTGCAGTAGCACCTGTATTACATGAGTTAAAGCAAACCTACATTAAAGACAAATGTTTTCCGGGGAAGAATAGAATTGCTGTATTTATTCACCTTTAGCCTATTAGCAAACAACTACCTCTTTCAACTTTCTTGGCTACTCTGAAAACATCGCTGATTGATATTAGTGTGAATTGGAATGTTTCCCATGCCGTTGAATGATACCATATTGTGCAGTACCTACCGGTGACCATGTCTTGTAGGGACGTCAGTTCACAGACGCCCTGAGGTACTGAGGCACTGTTACTCTGGGCCTCAGGGCATTGGAAGAAAGGCTTCAATATCACAAACTGCCGAGATTTCTTATTCTTCCAACGAAGCCAGGAAATGTCTAACAGCTGAGCGTTCCATGCGCACCAACCAGACATCAGGTCATCCCACGCACCGGGCAGTATTTTACCCAGCAGCTCACAAGAGGTTCTCCACACCCCAACTAGCGCGTAACGTTGTCTGCACGTTGCCCGATTGCAACAAATGCCGTGCAACCTGGAACACCCACTTTAACGTTACATGCACGTTACCATTTTTACGTTTAGGCAAAGTTACTCATAAAATGTCACAAGAACAGCCAGACACCTACGGTGTGTCAGGGTTGCCTATAATAACTTGCCAATGTGGTAATGGTAACAATGTAGCAACATTGCAAAAATTACGCATCCACGGAATGTTGCTGGATGCCACCAATGTAGACATTAATATAATATCAAGCTGCTGTAGCATTCGCAAATGTGCTACTTTACGTACAGCGTTGTTAAAAGATATTCATCTTCAATTGTAGATTCATTTTTATCTTACAATGAGGTGGGTAGCTGTATATAGTATATATGCAATAATTATTATTGCGATAGCAATTATATGGACACTCCAAACGCATTTCTGCCGTCGGCGTCACCACCACCACCACCACAACCACAACCACCACCACCACCACCATCGTCGTCGTCGCCGAGAGGCTCCGTATAAAGTCCAACGGCGATAAAATCATCGCGGCGCGCCGTACGCTGTGTGTGCGAGGGAAAGCGTACGAGGATGGGCCGGCAATCGCGGCTTAATGTAGCGCACGCGAGCCGAGCGAGGAAGGCAGACCGGAAACCGGAAACGCGCGGTCTCACGCGAGCGAGTGCGTTTCGCTTATGCTCCGTTGTCTGCTGCTCAAAGCGTGGTCGCGCGGATGCCGTATCGTATCTTGAAAGCGATCTGTGACGTGGGCGAAGTGCGCGCCCGCGTGGGCCTCATCTTCAAAGCGATCTGCGATGGGGACAAAGTGCATGCGCCGACTGCCGGTAGCTTCGTATGCGCTGTGCTTTCGACGTTTAGTTCGCGTTGAAGCGAGACGAGCGACAGCGCGATCAATTTGCCCGCTGCTGCTGGCGTGCTTTCTCACTCCGGCGTCTTAACAGCGAGTTTCCGCGGTCAACGAGCGTGATGCTGTTCATGTTTACCTGTGCGTGCGTGATACCGTGCTTGTCTATTTAGTTAGTAAGTGCATGGTTATAACATCATAAGGCCCATTCAACTACTATCCTTGCTTCGTATAGCTCTCTACTAATTTGCTATCGCAATGGATGCTTTCGCCTTTCTGGCGAAACTGCGACTTTTTATTTCTCCAGAAACACGATGTTCACTAGCGCTTATTGCATTTCTCCGCAGAAGAGAGCTGGTACAAATTACGTCAAACGACTAGTGCAAACATTCACGTAGCAAATAAGTTAGTTGTTGAGATAGTTTGTCTATAGTCGATAGATAAATTTATGCGTAAAAGCATTCCCTACTGTCATACGGAATACGCGAGGCCTCGTGACTATTCCTGTGCCACGTGGTACCAAAAATGCAAACGCTTTAAGCAGTTGCCATCATGCATAGACACAAGCGTGGGATACTGGCTCCATCAAAGTCACGAACACACCCACTCTGCACAGTGAAACGAAGTCCCCTTGTCAATGAAAAAAAGAAAACAGCTCCCATTTATTCAATGCGCGTATGCAGAAACAGCTACAGAGCAGACAAGGGTTATATAAACCACCCTTACGATAACTCTGTTCCTTTAATTAGTCCTCGCCTGTTTAGGCATGTTCTTGCAATATGAACATCCATAAATTAGCCCAACTTTCCCTGATACTGCATGTACAGTTGACGGCACCATGTAAACATGTCATCGCATATTACGCCACAGCACTTAAGCCACCAATGTTAGGGAGCCATTTTCATGTGTGGAGAATCCCTGCAGGTGTGGCAATGCCGTACACAAAGACGGCAGACAACACTTGCACAACACTTGAGCTTTTTTTTGGCCAATTAGTATTTTCAAAGATCCTTTCAGTGCTTCTGAAACAAACTAATAGTTTTTCTACTTAGCTCAAAATGCCTCCACGACTTGAATAGATATTTTCTTATCAACATTTTTACGGCACATTCTTACACAACAGACTAGACTGCATCAATATTGATTAACCACCTTGTAAGAATGGTCAGCGTTCATGGCAAAGCATCATAGTTTCACAATACACATGAAAATACATGGACTGGCAGCATGTATAGACCGCAAGTGCACCCTTACCCAGCAGTTCATTGGGCAATTACTCCAAGCAGATAACAGAAAATTCACATTGAAGCTCAAGTAAATGCATGAGCTACCAGTTGCACACTACCCCACATATGCGTATACACAGTACCAGTTTACAAGTGTTATTAAAAAGTCGTAGTTTCGTCCGAAAGGCGAAGCATCGCTTGCGATACCCAACTAGCGGAGAGCAATACGAACAAATATAGTACGTTTACCGACCGCATGAACTTGTAAACATTCGCTTGCTAACTAAATTAGCAAGCAAGTTGTCATAGCGCAAAGCAAACATGAACATATCACACTCGATGACTGCGGACACTAACTGTCAAAACGCTCACGTGAGGAAACGCGGCAACAGCAGCGCGCGAAGTGACCTTCGTGTTATCTATCGCTTCAACGCAAACTGAGCGCCGAGAAAACACAGCACGCACAAAGCTACGAGCCGCCGACGCACCTAGACTCTGCCCCCAACGCGAATGGCTCCCAAGATACCGCCGCGCGACCGCACGTAGCCGCCAAATGCGCAGTTGCAGACGCAGTAAAATGCCCCCCCCCCCCCCCCCCTCCACTTCCTCTTCCCCCGATGCCTCGGAACATGACCAATGCGGCCACAGCCGGAACATATCGGCTTGTGAGGTGTACGCCATTCAGGTGGATTCCGATATCGGGTAGTAAAAGGCTGGCTGCGGTAGGGCATGGTCATAGAAGACATACTAGCGTCAGGGCGATTAAGAGAGCAGGCAGTGGGGAGGCGCACGTTAGCGACTTCCTGGTGAGCGATGGACTGCATTATAGATATTGCTGCGGCAGAGTTGTCCCAGGCGTCTGCTAGGGCGAGACGGGAACGCAGGTTCGAGTTCACGACGCGCAATATGAGTCAAATTGTCACATGCCACTTTCGGGCTGTCTTGGCCGATGCAGGAGGATGCCGCGGTGGAATTCGGAAGGCGTAAAAACTGATGGGTGACACGGCGGTTCTTCGCTAGCTCGAAGCAGCGGTATTCCTTTAGGATGGCGTCGACGGCAGAGCTGTTGAAAACCAGGAGATTGAATGCGTCATCTGCAATGCCTTTGGTGATATGTCATACTTTGTCGGACTCCTTCCTTTTGTCGGATACCGATTCCTTCCTTGTCGGACTCATTTGACATAGACATAGACGTCAATTTTGTAATAAAGGGCGAGGTCGTCTTGATCTAGGAGACGCCTGACTCGATACCAGGACGGGCGTGGGTAGCGAGATGCTTTTGGCGGCTAGCTGTCGTCCAGATGGATTGTCAAAAATGCCCGACAGCTGCTGTTTGAACAGCTCCCAGCTAGTGAGTTCTTCCTCGTGTGTTTAGAATCAAACGCGCAGAGTTCCGTCTAGTTAGAAAATGGCATTGGCTAGCATTATGATCGGGCTCCACTTGTTCCCCTTGCTGACACATTCGTAAATGCTAAGCCATTCTTCTACGTCAATGTCGTCGAGGCCGGAGAATATGCCGGGGCCATGCGGACGTGGAAGGGCAACGTACTAGGTAACCGACGATGCAGCTGCAGGCGTAGGCGACGTGTCGCTCCCAGGAGGCATGGCCACAAGCTGTATGTGACGTCCGCTACGGAGCTCTGCTGCGAAAAAGATGGGCACCCCGCACATCCACCGAATGTTACGCGTATGAAACTATTTACAAAGTGTATTTACAAAGATACAGAACGTTAGCCGAGACAGCAGAGAGCCCAGCCAGGCCGTGTAGAATCTTCGTCGTCTTCGGAACCGTCGTCGTTTTTTGATCCACTTAACTGTAACCATATTACCGGCAGAAGAGGACGAAACAGAGCAAGGATTCTACTTCCCCGTATGATGTACAAACGTTTAATGGGGCGAACCCACACCTACTCATGTAAAGGGTTATTCGCAGTATTTAACACCGTAGAAGTGTAATTTACACTTATCACTGGCGTGTGAGACACGACCGGACATTCTAGGGAATTGCTAAATATCTGCAGTCTACTGCAGCAAGAAGCTTGTGCTCATTTTCTGTTACCTTTCCTTTTTGTTCTCCCCAATCGGCTGCTTTTGATACCGATTCTAATTGCGAATAGAATTCTTGGTATTGTGAAACCAGTTTTCTTTCCGGCCATCTAGCTGTCCCGCCAAAAAGTGGGCGCTCTCGAGATAAAGCCGTCTAAACACGTGATCCGATCCTGAACGTTGTGCAGTTTAAAATGTGGACCGTTCACATAGGAATGTTCCACTGGGCATGTGCCGATCTTCATTGAGACTCTTCGACGCTAACCTGGGCAACTGCTACTCGGTATGGGTCCCTCGGGCAATTGATGTTCCACTCTAAATGGATCAGAGGGTATGTGCCCGCTCTGCAATAAACCTCTATGACGTCAACTTGCGTCACTGTTGATTCGCGACTGTGTATGCGCGGACTACATGGCGGCGCCACCACAAGGTGGAGCGTGTCTAGAAGGAAGCATGACTAAGCAGCAGTACACGTCTCATACATGACCCGCGTCAGCAATTCGCAAACTGGGATAGTCCTCGTAGATGAGTGCTGCCCAAAATTGTATAGTGAAGCATGCTTTGCCTCATTCAAGGCATATTGGTATAGGTAGGTTCCTGTCTCGCATCGTTTCGGAGAACTTCAATGAAAAGAAATGGACCATCACCCATCAACTGCAGTAAAACAGTTGTGATGTCAGGGAGTTGTGAGGGCGTTCTGTTCCGGGCCCGTTAATTTAGTTATATACCAAAGTTTGCAAGTTTATGCGGCCGATAAAAGTACTATCCTTACTTTGTATAGCTATCCACTAATTTGCTATCGCAATCCATGCTTCGCCTTTCGGGCGAAACTAATTTTTTTTTTTGCGATAGCAATTATATGGGCACTCCAAGCGCATTTCTGCCGTCCCCGTCTTTGTTGCCGTGTCTTTCCGTATAAAGTGCAAGGGCGATAAAATCATAGCCGTGCGCCGTATTCTGTATGTGCGGGTGAAATCGTGCGAGGGTGAGCCGGCGATCGCGGCTCAATCTCACGCAGGCAAGAGAGTGAAGCGGGAAGGAAGCGCGCTGTCTTTCAGTCGCGCGCAACTCCCAGGAGGGAGGGTAGCGAGGGGGAGGGAGGGCGTTCTATTCCGGGCGGCCCGCCTGGGAAACAAGGCTCCGCAAGGCTCCGGGGGAGGATATAGGGACGGGGGAGGGGAAGGGGGCGCTTCCCACGCCGCGCGCGACCGCCCGGCCGCTGTATCTTGAAAGCCATCTGCGGCGGGGGACAAAGTCCGCCTTGCGCTGTGCTTATGCGGCTTAGTTCACGTTGATGCGAGCGGCAGCCGAAGGTCAATTCGCTCGCTGCTGCTGCAGCAGCTTACTCACTCCAGCGTTTTGACAGCGAGCTTCCGCGGTCATCGAGTGAGATGCGTTCATGTTTGCCTTGTGCGCGCGTGACACCATGATTGTTAATTTACTTAGTATGCCTATGTTCGCAAGTTTATACGGCCGATAAAACTACTTTCCTTACTTCGTGTAGCTGTCCACTAATGTGCTATCGAAATCGATGCTTCGCCTTTCCGGGGAAACTGCGACATTTTTTTCAATAATATAAAAATTGCAATGGGTCAGAGCGTATTTTAGTTCTACGTATTTAGTAATTATGCCCGCAGGGATACTTACCACACAGACAAAGCAGTATGGAACCAACAAAGAGCCGCATCTTTAGTCCTTTGTTTGAGTCGTCTCACGGTAATGGATGAAAAATTCTAACCCCCGTGCTTAAAGTAGCATTTGTTATTTAAATAAATACTTAGCGACAGCATTCTGTAGTTCCCTTTGAAATGTAAAGTCAATCCTGTTTTTTTCATGAGGGTGAATCTTTAAATACAGCGCGACAATACTTTTCAATTCTCCGACGCTCCCTTCAGCTTAAAGATATGCAGGAATGTACCCGAGCGTTTTTTCCAGTGATAGTCATGAGATAATTAAACACATGCCACAAGTGATTTCCACCGGAGCATTGGGAGACCGCCGCCAGTGGTTTTCAATGTGGGATCTGCTCTGAAAGACAGAAAGCTCATTTTTGCAGAAGGGAGTGCATTTATGTTGAGATTCGCTCACTCAATTTTACACATAGCGCACTGTATCATACAAAATAAACAGTAATAAAATAGCCATAAAAAACATTACATTATTCCTACTATGGTAGGCTTCGAAGAACTGAAGTTTTGAGACCCTGCTGCCTTAGAAATACCGTTGAAGCTCCCCAAACTTTTCCCTCAGTCCTTTCTATTTCTATGCGATAGCTTATGCGTATCGTATATACTGCGATACAGGGGTTTTCTTGAAACAATACAGATTTTTAAATAAAAAATGCTATAAGTGCAGTGAAGGTGGTGTTTTTGTAACCGAGTTCCGAGGCGAGGTGGGCATACTTTGCCACTAATACCGTGAGCTTCAGAAGACTAACAAACAATAATAATTAGCTTGTTTATTAGCACCTTAGGGGCAGTTCTTTAAATGGGAAATTTGAAGGCAGTCACATTTTATAGCACCAGAATTGTTTTAAATCTTGAAAGTCATACCTCATTCGAGCTATTTATAATTTAATTTTGATGTTGAATCCAGGCAATAGCAAAAGTGAGCTCCGCGCGAGCGCAGAAGAGGCGGCCCTGCTGTCATATGAGACAGAAACGCCCCGTGACGACATGTTTCAAACCGAACGTCTCGCCAGACATGGCAACTACCGGTACGGCACGCTTTGTCTGGAAAGCACGTGCGGATGTGTGTCGGGTCAGGATTTGCCGTGGCTGGTTGTCCTTCAAACTTTGCCCCGCACTTCTCCATGAAGCGATGCCGTCTGACGCGCCGCGCGACGCGCCTCTGTTGAGCTTCGGAACTTGATGAATATCTCGAATTAAGTACTATTTTCAAAGTTTTTAAAGAATGAAAAGTAGCTGTCTCCAAATTTAGACAGCTGCACCGAAGGCACTTATACAATAAGAAATAAGACGTACGTATCGAGATTACACTTATTATGACCACGATATTTAAAAGCACGAACTATTCATATAAGTATTTTAATAGTGAACGACTAGATAACTATCGCCAGAGCTAAAGAATCCCGCCCTTAATGTCATTACACTTGCCCGTTTGACACAAGGCCCTGACTTTCCGAACGCATTAGGTGGCAGAATTGCTCTGTTTAGTAGCAGTCAGAATTGTAGTGAGCTGTGACCATGCAAAATAAATTAATCTTGACGTTACCAGACGTCACGTTTCAGTTAGAAACTTTCGGTAATGTTCTGAACCTGCAAAACTCTGGTAGCTGCATGTGGCCTTTTATGCAACGTTTCGCACTGCAACGAATTTGATGAATAATGGTTCATCCTCATTCGTGCATGAGCATATCTTATCATTAGAATAAGTACACATGCTGCTGCCTAAATATGTTGAAAGCGTGACAGGGTAATAAAACATGCTGTGGAACTGAATATGTGTTAGCTTCACATAGTTATTCCAGATAGTTTTAAGAGGAATAACTATACCATCGAGGCAGAGTAGTAGAACTGGCAGATGTCAGAAAAATTTCGCACCATGAATTATGATAGTTGCTGAAGTGGAGTCGCAGATGGCAACCGTTTGTTTTATCCGCTAACGTTCTGTCGATGTATTTTTTAAAAATATCTTACTGTATGATAATGTTCGCGTATATGGTACAGCGTGCATGCACTTTTGAAAAGAGTAGTGAACCTAGGCACTCGCAAGCCACGGTCCATGTCCTTATGCGACGCCAAAAATGGCAGCGGAAATATCTAAGCGCTTTGGTGACGTCAATGCTACTCACTCGGATGTGAATATTTCAATATTAAACCAGGAAGCAATACTATAACACCTCGCCCTAACGCAAAGGGGTTCAGGAACGGGTCAAAGACACTTGCAGAGCATCCAAGGCTGACTACTAATTTAAATCTTGACAGATAAAACTTTCAACGGAAGCATAGGCTAAAATGGCCAGGAACGAATAGGACTGGCGTACGAATTCGTAGTGAAAGTATGATTACATTTAGTTCTTCTTTCTGGGGTTTTACGTGCGAAAACCAGTTCTGATTATGAGGCACGCGGTAGTGGAGGGCTCCGGATTAATTTTGACCACCTGGTGTGCTTTAACGTGCACTACAACGCAAGCACACGGGCGTTTCTGCATTTCGCCTCCATCAAAATGCGGCCGCCGCGGCCGGGATTCGCTACCACGACCTCGTGCTCAGCAGCGCAACGCCTTAGCTGACTGAGCCACCCCGGCGGGTATGATTACATTTAGGTAATGTGAATATTTAAGAAGGGACATAATTGATAAGTGTTTGACTTATAATTTATTCGTGCCAGTTTGCTCTTGTAGCAAACTGGCACGAATAAATTGCTTTAGACACACAGTTCACTATCAGGAAGAATGTCTCGCGGGGTATTCATTCGCAATGAAAAACGTCACGGACGATTACGATACTCCCTAATGCGAAATTTGAGCTCAGCTCTGCAGGTGTGTTCAATTCTCGATATATTAAGGCATTGCACCGATCACCACACTGACTGGCAGAGCCGCGACGCGCGGTGCTATATATAGACGGCCGCAAAACGCTTGCGGCGATCGCTATGCACGAAGGCGAGATTTCTGGTTCTTTTTTTCCTTCCCCCGCCTGGTAGGCGCCGCCGCGGCCGCGGATGCGTGGACGTGAGCGCCATCTGGTGTGCTTCAGGGTGGCTTCTACCACTTTCCTCCTCGTGCTGTCGTCACTCTCGCCGTCTTTAATTCCCCGCGGCGCTCGCTGTTCGCTCTTTTATCCTTCGCGGTGCTCTTTCGCTCGGTTACACGAAGGAACAACGCGAGGGACTCCGAGGCACGCCGATGCTCAACGCAGGAACGGGAGCCTAAGAGTTGCACTGTAAAAGAAAATCCGGGAATTGGAACCTAATAAACATGCACAATAACAGTGCATAGGAAGAAACGAAAGTTTATTTCAGAAAAGAAAAATTAGGCGAGCGTGGTTGGCCCCTAGTCCAGGGCTCCACTGGCGCGAGCAGCTCACTAGGCTTGGTCCAGGAGATCCACTTGGCTCTCTTTTCCCTCGTTCGCAAGCCATGCCTCCCACTGCCTATTTACCATGAGTGGTTGTTATGCTATGTATGGGCTAGTAATATTTGAAGGGCCTTTCCAGGCACTCGCTTGTGATATATTGTAGTGTGTGTTTGTTGGAACACCACGGACAGACGTCCAAAAATCTAGTTGGGCTTATGTAAAATGATGCAGGTTGGGGAAGCTGTTTGTTTGAATGCGTCGCTAGTCTCTACTCTGCTGTCTGTTAAGGGCCTTGTGTCGATGACCGTAGACTTTGCGTTCCTCCCGTTGTGGTAGAAGAATATCACGAGTGCTTGGAAGATCTTCCGCGCTTGGCCCGACAGGGAAACGCTGGCGCCCGAATGCTATGCGGGAAGGCGAGCTTTCTGGTATAGAAACGCTGCCTCTTGCGTGCGGCCGATCTCGGAAGAATTTCCCAGCCGCGCCAAGAAAGTTAAATCATTTTTTTAGGTTTCTGTTATTGTTTCGCACTTTTAATATTTCATTCTGAGAATATTTAACATAAAAGACATGAGCTGTTGGTCTTTTGTTTCATGACATTTGTTTGTGGGCTGTCATTCTCAAATTACGAGGAAAAAGTTTGACAGAATGTAAGACAAGGTATGAACAACTTTACTGATAGAATGGTGTGGCAATATAAACCGCATATACCGCATTTCATATCGCAAGGCGTTGCATATACATTTACCTGAATATATACGGAAATGTTCTCTCACGGACAATGACGCCGACGCCGGATTTTCGGCGATACGGGGCCCTTATCGGCTATCGCTTTAAAACGTCTCTACTACGGCATGATGCTGGATTTCGCTGTTCGCACAATTTGATAGACCCGGTAAATAAAGTATGCAGGGACTTTACACTGTGGTAATATATCGGCTAAGTATTTTCCGTGTGGCTGTGTATCTAGGCTGCTTCAAGTTACGGCAGTTTTACCAGAGGAACGTGCCTGTGTAGAGTGAGCAATGTTGTCTGTGATGTGAGAATAACTGTCACAAGAACACCACCATGGCGTAGTGACAACGGCGATGGAAATGACATGACAACGACAACAATGACATGGTCGCTATGTTGACGTTTTAATATCGTAAAAGTGTATTACGACGATATGAAGAGAATGTCCTGAGGACGACCATATTGGCTATTATAGCACGATGATGACAACAATCATGATAACGCGTTTGTAATGGCAGACAGCGACATACCAACCACGACGTCGATAAGACAACCGCATGATAGCGGCAGCCTCACGACGGTCAATCGCGAATTCGGGGCGGAGGTTATAGCAACAAAGACAGCTACCTGCAAATTGCCGAGTTAAGGCAGGTAATTCTGCGCTCCATAGATGATTCATTGTCTATGAAGGCTAGCAGAGCACGATGCCTACCTGACCGATCCTGTAGTTGATGCGATGTCAGTGAGATAGATGGCTACCCGTCTTTAGGAAATTGCACGATTAATGCAATGAATACATTGCAATAAACATATGCCTTTCGTGGCTGTGGCTATATGCCGTGCGTTTTGTTGCTGTACAAGTTGGATTGCTAACGAACTTTGACGAAACTATAATAAAGTAAACTCTAGCGCTTGGCATCAGGCAATTTCATTAGGTCGGAAATCCACTTTATATCTGTAACAGATATAACCGTAAACAATGCTTACAATTGCGGCAGCCTCTAGCAGATATGACAAAAGGTTAAGTATATCACTATGTAGAACTTGGCAGGACGCAAATGTAAAACACAGCACACCGAAAAGCGCTTTGTAGTCATGGCTGCGTGTTTCCGTGACCTGTCTTCCATTTTCATTGTACCTAAATACCATGGAAAGCCACACTAGCGCAATCTGTCAGTCGATATACTATATGAAAGACATCTTCCGAGACTCGGACTAGGAGTCATAGTCTACCGAGCCATCGGTATCACTCACGTTCCATATGAGAAGACTGAATTAAACGATGTTGTTTGGTGTCAGCCATAAAGTATCAGGAAGACAACGTAACTGTGGGGACAATACACCCAGGGGAAAACACCACAACTGAAGTTTATATCTCAAAACATTTTCATGTGCACGGAAAGCAAAGTTAGGCTCTAATTCTTGCCTGCTCAGCCCAGTCATAACAAGTTTCGTTGATCCTCAATCACCAGCATTATCCACCTGGTTTAAACCTACTCGTACTAGAGGAAAGCGACCGTCAACCAGAAAGGCGTTTGACTTCGATTGTGCTTTTTTTGGGGGAAACAACTCAAGTATAATTTTTCCGTAAACAGCAACTTTGAACACACTATCCAGCTTGCTCGAAATTTTAAAATAGCACCGTTACCGTGATGCTGACAACCATGCCCAATATTGACTACTGCAATGAGGCATGTTCGGTTTATGAAAAAAAAAATGACGCAGTTTCGCCCGAAAGGCGAAGGATCGATTGCGATAG
Source organism: Dermacentor silvarum (assembly GCF_013339745.2). Lineage (NCBI taxonomy): Eukaryota > Metazoa > Arthropoda > Arachnida > Ixodida > Ixodidae > Dermacentor > Dermacentor silvarum. The sequence goes on along the minus strand of NC_051160.1, from coordinate 23,512,666 downwards.
CAAAATATTAGACAATACCAAGTAAGGAAATTAGTTTAATTGGCTGTATAAACTTGCAAACATTCGCTTAGTAACTAAATTAACAAGCATGGTGTCATGCCTGCCATGTAAACATGAACACATCTCGCTTGATGACCGCGGAAACTTGCTGCCAAAACGCTGGCGTGAGGAAGCGTGGCGGCAGCAGTGAGCGAATTGACCTTCGTGCTGTCTCTCGCTTCAGCGCGAACTAAACGTCCAAAGCACAGCGCATACGAAGCTACCGGAGCTCGGCGTGGCGCACTTTGTCCACATCGCAGATCGCTTTGAAGATGAGCCCCCGCAGGCACGCACTTTGTCCGCGTCGCAGATCGCTTTCATGATAAGCCGCCCGCGCCGCATGCAGTCGCCACCCGAGTAGAAGCCCCCCCCCCCCCCATCCCACTCCTCCCCACGTGCTTCGCGCGTGACAGCAGATGGCGCGCTTCCGCCCCGCCTTCTTTCCTCGGGCGTGCGAGATTGAGCTGCGATCGTCGGATGACCCTCGCAAGCTTTCACTCGCACATACAGCCTACGGCGCGCGGCGACGATGTTATCGTGTTTGGACTTTATACGGAACATCACCGTGACGGCAGAAATGCGCGTGGAGTGTCCATATAATTGATATCGCAATAAAAAAATGTGTCGCTTGTGAGGCTATGCTCTAGGCAGTGAATTCATAAATTCTTTATAAATTCAACTTCGTAAATTCTTTTTGCCGTAGAACAAGATGTCAGCATCTGAACTGTGTATTTTTATCCGTCTTACTGCCATTGTATGGCAAGTGACTACACTACAGTAGCGCACCCAAGATCTCTGCCAGGTGGGGGTTGACAGTTTGCCAATACCATCTAAACAGCACTAATTTCAATTTCTGCACGGGAAATTGTCAAAAAATGCGCTTTTTGCGAGTGTTCAGACGATTGCGCGTCTCACATCTTAGTGGCAGTACTCAAATGCGCAAGGAAAGAAAAGAGGTTAAACAAAAGGGGGGGGGGGGGGGTTAAGTCGGCCTCAGGGGGGGGGGGGGGGTTACAACCCCCGAAACCCCTCCCCGCCGGTGCGCCACTGCTACACTGGAAGGCTTTACCTGAACAGGAGAATAGTATTACAATACAAAATTGGAGTTACAAAGGACGTTAGTGCACTCGATGTACAGTCGAAGAAGATAGCAACTCTACACCATGGCTCAAACGAGTCCCTCTAATAAGAATGTTAAAGAGAATAAAATAATAAAGAGAATAAATGTTTAAAATTATTAAAATGCTATTGTCGTGCGCAGATTTGGCAAGAGACATGCAGGACTTTTTTTCCGCATTTACACGTTTAGTTTAAAGCCCTAAAAAGACAAGAAGTTCATTTCGACATTTCCAAAATACGAATCGTGAATGTCGCCTCATGGAATGTTGCTGTATAAAACACTTAGCATATTCCCTCTTTAAAACGTCAAAGAACAACGTGTCCGTGCGTTTTCCAAGGAAACGGAGTTTTCATCAACATCAGTGCGACAGAAACTGTTGTGGAACAACCATCTGCGGCACCAGTTAACCGGTAGTTGTCCTTACCCTTTTTTTTTTTTTTTGAGATCGACACGTCTCAGTCTCCGTATACGCGAAATATTTTGTTAGTGAATCTTAGCATTATCACTGCCAAGCATTTTTTTACTTTCAGGTATGTATTTGCACTTAACAATATGCAACTGCTCCAATATTCTGGATGACAACTTTACCCGCCGTGGTTGCTCGATGGCTATGGTGTTGGGCTGCTAAGCACGAGGTCGCGGGATCAAATCCCGGCCACGGCGGCCGCATTTCGATGAGGGCGAAATGCGAAAACGCCTGTGTACTTAGATTTAGGTGCACGTTAAAGAACCCCAGGTGGTCCAAATTTCCGGAGTCGTCCACTACGGCGTGCCTCATAATCAAATCGTGGTTTTGGCAAGTAAATAAACCCCATAATAAATAATTAATTAATGAATGACAACTTTAGTCTAGCTTTTCAGCAAATGTGTTTGTCGAGAAGCATTCGAAAACGTTTTATGCGTGCGTTAATTCCCGCTGTCCTAAAGTAGCAACAATACACGGAGTTGGTATATTTAGTGGAAATGGAGGGAATGTTAGTGTTGATCTGTAGTAAACTTGTGAAGAGCGTGGGTGACTTTGAGGCTCGCTAAAAAATTACTAGACCCCCCTTTTCTGTCTGCTGGCAGGCATTGTAGCAAATGCCTAATATTTCCGTTGCACTGGGAGAAACCAAAGGTCTCTGTAACTTTATATCGAAAAAAAAAATGCGGGTCAGGTTACGAGTGATGAGTACTGAAACTTTGACACTGGTTATTTATGTGCAATGCCAAATGCGCACTGAACACTAAGTTTCGCGTTATTTTTAGCGTCATACGAGCCGCTTGCTTCGTTTTTCCGGGCACGTCGGTAAGTGAAAAGGGCACTTAAAAGAATCATTGAAGCTGTTTGGATTAATCAATAATTTCTCAAATCTCTAGTATCGTCGATTTCATGGTTATAGGCTGATTATTCGTGCCCTCTAGGGAGCGTTCTGGCGCAAGAATTTCGCAAAATGTTGCATCAATAGCCGAGATAGAAATATTTTAGTACCGTGAACCCATCATTTCAGGAAGAGAGCATCCCCTCCAAGATAGACACTCTCCATTTGCCCCCGTCTAGCCTACGCTAGCGAAATTCCTTCCTTGCATTCTCCCATACCGGAGCTGGATGATCGCATGCCGCATACGTCACGGACCACGCCTTCTTTTTTTTCTCTCTCTCGCTTTTTGCTGCGTGGCGCGAGCTGTTGCGTTGGTCTCGGTTCGCGTACCACAAACTTTTGCGTGCTGTGCACGAGAACACCAGACTAGCGGTATAACCAGTGCTACACGAACAATGACGCAGACGCAAGCGGAACACAGAGCATGATCGCGCGCTGGAACATGGCAGAAAATCACATGGTTTCGCCTACATCGTTAACAAGTTCGCCGTGCAAGATCTTGGAACTTATAATTTCAGAGTACATGATAGAATATTTAGGCAAACTTATCATCGCGATTATCGCAAGTGCCCATCCATCACAACACAGCCAATTCCCATCACTTACTCTTTCCCGACAGTTATAGACAAATCTAGCCAAATTGTTGTATTACTGCTCAACTTTAGTAAAGCATTCAACCGGCTTTTACAGTCTGGATATTCAATAAACTTAATAATCTTGGTTTGCCTCTCAGTTAGACACCTGCATTGACTCATATCTGTCATGAAGAAAACCATTCGTGTGCGTAGACAATAACTATTTCAGCACCTCTGCCGTAAATGCTGGCGTGCCACAACGAAACCTTTGGGACCATCGTTATTTTTATTCTGCCTGTATTCGCACGAACGAACATAGCGAGTGCCCATTTTAAATGCAATAGTATTAGGTGCCCCATTACGCAAAAGTCCGGTGGTCGGTGGCAGCGTGACCTAGCGTTGGTACCTAAAACGGCGTTGCATGTAGGCACCCTATTGGTACCAGGTCCCGTAGCCAGAGGGGTCTCCAGCAGGGCTCGCGCCACCCCGCTGCGCACGGAAACTTGTCAACAGCTGCTCACCCTGTGCAAGACTGAGCAGATCTTTCCGTGCCCATGTCGTACGCTGCTGAGTACATCGGCCGAGCCGGCCGCCGCGTAAGCGACCCGCAGCATCACAAAAGAGCAGAGGACGCCGCACCCGACTGTCGGCGCCCGATTAACAGTGATGGGCGGCTGCGCTACCGTCTTTGCCGCCACTGAGACCCTTCTGCCCCCCCCCCCCCCCCCTCCTTTCTTGTAGTATTGAAAAAAGTCACATAATGTACATGCTGCGATTGTTACCGAAAAATAATTACTGAAAAATACGTGCTTTCCTCCAATAGTCAAGGCCTTTAGCAAGTGCCCCCCCCCAGGAAAAAAATCCTGGCTACGGGCCTGGATGGTACAGAAAATGGCCGATGACGCAACGAGTGAAAACGCGCCAAAAATACTCGGATTGACGTCACATTTCTCGGGGAGGTTCCTATAAACAAAGTAAATTCATGGCCTTGAAAAGCAAATTGGTAAATTTCAGTGTGGGTGGCAATCGAATCTGGGCCTTCGGGGGGTGAGACGAGCACGCTTCCCGAGGCCACGGAGGCTCCACCATTCTGGCGGACTAAAGGTGTGCCTAGTGCGTGCGTGATTACACACGTCACGTCGCAGCCATCTGGCTGACTACAGATTTCAGCAAAGGGACTAATGCTTTCGCATTCCCACACCTAAGCAGTCTGAAGTCTCTCTGCCAATTTTTTTTTCTGAAGACAGTAACAGATGGGAATAATTCATCTCGCTTACTCTTAAAACAAAATGTACTTGCATCTATGAAATGATTAATTTTGCATGTTGTGTCGATGTGGGCTTTGTCTTTTTTTTTTGGGGTGCGTAGAATGTTTTTTTTTTCTTAATGTGTATTGTTATTTCAAGTTTATCCTTGAGTGTTCTTTTGTAAGCGTTTTGTACTTACATTTTCTGTACCTAACTTACGGTGCTCAATACTTTGAGCTGTACCCACTCCTACTTGGGCCGCACATAAGTGACCTGCAGAATTTGTAAATAACTAAAGTTAAAAACAAAAAAGATTAGTCGTGTTGCTTGCCAACAGGGCTCTTAAGTACAAGTACAAATAATTTGAAGCAGTCTCTGAACAGTGCGAGGAATTTATTAGCCTGCGGCGGCATCGATGCTGAATTATTTTTTCAAGAGAAGCTTTATTGCTCACTCGTGTCGGCGTTGATGTTGCCGTTGTTGTTGGCGTACGAAATACTCAAGCCGCGAAAAAATAAAAATTGCTCGGCGGGCTGCGAAATCGAACCATCGACCTCCGGGTTGCGATATCATCACGCTAGCCGATTCAGCCACAGCCACAGTCGCACAGTCGGTTAATCATACGCACCCATTATATGCATGAAGTTTTATGCGCATGAAGAAGTAGACGTGACGCGCGCAGCTGGCACGCGCGATCATGCCATCATCATCATGCCACCATCATGCCACCATCATCATCATGATCATGATCATCATCATCATCACATATTTATGTCCACTGCAGGACAAAGGCCTCTCCCTGCGATTTCCAATTACCTCTGTCTTGCTCTAGCTGATTCCAACTTGCGCCTGCAAATTTCTGAGCTTCATCAACCCACGTAGTTTTCTGCCGTCCTCGATTGCGCTTACCTTCTCTTGGTATTCCATTCTGTATCTCTAAAGGTTACAAGGTTGAAGGGTCCTTCATTTACATTGGAAGGACCACGTCAACAATGTATGTAAGAAATTAGCGTTCGGGTGCTACACTCTGATAAAAGCCAAGCAGTATTTTCCATCTTCCGTGCTTAGATCTCTATACTTTTCGTTCTGTCACTCTCACATTAGCTATTGCATTGAATCTTGGGGACTTACATATGTGACATACTTATCGCCTTTACTGCGTCTTCAAAAGCGGGCATTACGGATTATTATAGCTCCAGCGCATTCTGCCTATCAAGCACAATTTTTTTGAAGAGCTTCGTATTTTATCTTTTATGTCATTGCGAAGTTATAAGATCTGCATCACGATAAACAACATTATTCAAACTAATTCTCCATTACCGTCGAGCATTTTCTTTTTCCCAAACCGTGATACTAGGCATGCTTTTAATCTCAATTTTAACCTACCGAAATGTAATAACTTGTACGGTGAACGGCTAATTCAGTTTGCCGGCGCCAAAGTTTGGAATGAGCTACCAATAGAAATAAACGTAGCTAGAGATTTTGAGATGAGTTGCAAACTGTATTACTTATCTAACCAAACAGAACGGTGAAATGTCTTGTTACTGCTGCGTGATTGTTCTTTCTTTTTCGTATTTTTGTTTTTCTTTGTTTTTCCTCTTTGATTTGGGTTGTGAAATGTTTGTTTCCTTCAGAGAATTGTTCAATTGCATAAGTATGAATCTGTGGTTGTTAGAATTTGGTATAGTGTGTTTTTAAGTAACACTTTATGCTTACATTTCAAGGACATGTTACATGTGAGCGTTGCTTGTTTTTCTCCTTGTACATAACCTGTATGCAAAGTCAATATTGGACCGGCTACTAGCTATTAAGCTATCGGTCCAAACAGTCTTTTGCGCGTTCATTTCAGGTCTTTAATAAAGTGTTTCCTCCTCAAAAAAAATGGTCCACCAGTGATCCATCCTACGCATTACATTTCCTGCCCAGCTCCATTTTTTTCCTCTTAGTGTCAACTAGAATATCGGCTAGCTCCGTTTGTTCTCTGATCCACACCGCTCTCTTCCTGTGTCTTAACGTTAGGCCTAACATTTTTCGTTGCATCGCTCTTTGTGCGATGCGAGATTATTTGTTAACCTCCAAATTCGTGCCCCATACGTTAGCACCGCTAGAATGCAATGATTGTACACTTTTCTTTTCAACGACAGTGGTAAGCTCCCAGTCAGGATTTGGCAATGTCTGCCGTATGCACTCCAACCCAATTTTATTCTTCTGTAAATTTCCTTCTCATGATCAGGGTCACCTGTGAGTAATTGACCTAGATGAACGTACTCCTTTACAAACTCTAGAGGCTGACTGGCGATCCTGAATTCTTGAACTTTATTGAACTTTATCTTTGTCTTCTGCATATTAATCACGCCATACCCCCAGCCAATTAGAGGCGTCACCTCCCTCCGGACGAGGGACAGGGTGTGATCCCGTGTTCGCTCGCCTCGCGCCCGCCTTTTCCCGCCATTTCAGGCCCGCCAGTCAGATCGGGAGGCCACATTTAGTTAGTTCTGCCGAAGAGCACGCTGTGCTGAAGGAACGGCTGTGGCAGAGGGCCCGTGAACGTCTCAAACGCTCGGCGTCCCTCCGTCCGGAGGAGGGGAACAGCGTGATCAGGTGTTCGCTCGCCTCGCGCTCGCCGTTCCCGCCAGTTGAGGCCCGCCAGTCAGATGGGGAGGCCACGTTTGGTTCGTTCTGCCGAAGAGCACGCTGCGTTGAAGGAACGGCAGCGGCAGTGGGCCCGTGAACCTTTCAAACACTCATAAAGCTAACCAACCACTCCCCTAGGCTTGTAAAAGCTTCGCGTGCACCACTGTTCCCGGGAGGTAGGGGAGGGGCTTAAATTTTTAAATTCATAAAATAGTTTTTCGACGGTCATGCCTCCCAAGTAGCCAGACACTGTCTCGTTTCAAAAAAGATACATCATGCATAAGCCGATACAAATTATTGTTCCTTGAGGTATGACTCTTTATTGACAAGAACATATACCGACAGGAGCTAAAATGGTATTGAAAAATTACTCGACATTAACATTGCATGACTTTTGAAACCTTATGCATGTTATTTTATCAGAATGTTTTTTAGAGATTATGTAATATTTCATGAGGCAGTAAACATGCTATGTGATCCTTGAGAAATAGCCCCGGAGCACACCGGTGCGATTTGTTGAGCATGTTATACATAGTAAGAATTTTGATGTCAATAAAAAAAAAAAAAAAAACACGGGACTCTTTCTGGCATTCTTTTATATTTTTCTAAGTTTAGCATCTCCCTGCCTAAATGCCTTACAAGAAATGAGTTGTCAGTTTCTGTTTAAGATGTTTGTGTGTGTGTAACGCAAGTGACTTCGGCTAGGTGCCCCTTTCGCATGTAAATCTCAGATGAATTGCTGGTTTGGTTTCAGCGCCACTGAATGGGTCAAGAAAATCACCCTTTAGTTAGAAATGCTACCAAGAAATTCATAAGATACAAGAATATTTACAGCATTTTATAACTAACGGCAGCTTTTAGCTTGCGTCAACTCGCCTATCGCATTGAGAAGCGGTCACGTACAAATGCGTGGCCCGTTCTGTCAAATAAATGATTCATTTGTGTTTGAGGGGTCTGGGATAAGCTCTGCAGAACACGGGACTCTGTGTAGAGCACCTCTAATCGTCGCTGTCCGAAACAGGCTAAATGTTCCAATCTACGACTTTTCACTTGCGCCACGTGGATCCTTCAGCTGGCTTATCTGGAGCGGTAAAGGACGTCTCCTACTTTGAAAGCGCTACTGTTTTTGGTTTCTTCTTTCCACTACTGTATTGCCATACCTGGGCATTGCACCTATCAGTTTTCATTTCATGGCTGCTCGCGCGTTCCATTGATTTATGTCAAAGATGCAGGGTAAAACTCTTTAAATAATAAAAACAAAGGTTCCGAATACAAAATGTAGTGAACCCTCAAACCCTCAACCAATCATTACTGACTTGCACCATGTTGTAAACCATAACGTTGGCGTTAACCGCCACGTCAAACCACCACAGGGCACCAGACTATAGGTAATTCTTTCATTTATGAATGTGACTAATCATTGACACGGCCTCCAAAAATAGCTCAATCATATTGTATTCTTCTCGCAATCGGCGTCTTCCGCGTATCCACAGGGTATTTCCTGTACTGGTTATTGTTTTCTAGTGATCGCAATGAAACTTGGTACAGCCGCTTTGCCAGGTTTCAGAACATTATTTTCCATGGTGGTATAGCGTATATCTAAAGCACATCATTTAGTTTTGTTTAATCTCAATGCCAAATGATTTAAAAATCTCAATGATGAAGGCGTACTGTCTTCTCTAAAACTGAATCTGCAATTTTACGCTTTAAACTTAAAACGAATACACGGAGTTGCATGTCAGAAAACGCAGGTTTTATTTCCAGTTCATTTCCCCAGTAATGGCTTTTCTATCTTTTTCTCACTATCTTATAATCTATTTATTATTTTAGACTTAAAAAATTAAGATAAGTGTGCTATTGCATTTTGCTTTGGTAGTTGCCTCTCCTTCGGAGTATACAAATTTTTCTGTGCCATAAAACAACTATACATAAAATATTGTAAAAACATATTGCAGAGGATCTTCTTTGCCATGGCATTGCAATAGCAACCTAGAACACAAGTCCTACAAGGAAATAGAAGTACGATAAAATGGCACATATAGAAAAGTGAAAGCGTTAGTCGTTTACATTTTGTCCTGGCTCGATACTTTTTTATTAGAAACGTATCAACTATCACGCCAGTAAGGTGAAATTTTTGGCTTGGTACTAAGAATGTTTTATTCGTTCTGTCCCAGGTAATCATCTTGCGTTGTAAACTTTTTTCATCTGTAAACCTCCCTAAAGAAGTACGAGACCAAAGAATGGCTTTTTCTTATGTTGATTATGTGTTGTACATAACCGGTGAGTATATTTTGGAAATTTCATGGACATGAATATCTGATTTAGAATCCTACAACTTACGCGGGATGAAATTGCGGCCACGGTGACCTCATTTCGATGGTGCGGGATGCAGAAACACCCGTGTACTTACATTTATGTGCAGGTTAAAGAAGCCCAGGTGGTCCAATTTATTCTGGAGTCCCCCACTACGGCATGCCTCATAATCAGATTGTGGTTTTGGCACGTAAGACCTCATAATTTAATTTTAATCCCTCAATGTGACATTAACGAGCAACTGCGCAAACAAGACTATGGGAACACGGCAACACAATCCCATAGTTGTGTTGTCTGCGTTGCTGTTTCAGAAAGTCGATGTTCTACCAACTAGCCCAAATTAGCACTCTTGTACTGGACTAAGAAAACACATTTTTCAACTTCCAGCGTTATTTTAGCTTCCATATTCTATTCAGCATCAGTAATGAAGGCAACGTTCTGCGGCCTTGCGCACGACAGGGGCGTCTGCGGCGTGCTGCCCTTTGGGGTGCTATACAAAACCACGGACTCCAGCTCAGAAGACTGCAACCTTTGTGTGAAAAGCCCACCTCAGCCAAGCTTGTCAGCCGAATGTAGTGAACTGGCATTTGAGACGACGTCGAATGCTTGTACTCTGAAGGTCCTTTTGCAGCGGCAATGCACAGCTTTAGCTCTACGTCCCGCAAATTCCTGATTCACCCTTCTGGGGGAAACCGGACAACTACCTTTTCTTACCTTTGTTTAGAATTCATGTCTAATCTACTTTCGTTTCTTTTCTGCCCAACCATCTGCCCTCTTTACCTTCTAACTATCCTGCGGGCGGGTACATCATTACGTGAGCAGTCTACCTTGGTTGAAAAGCATAGTGACGTGTGTGGAGAGATTGCTGGGGTGTTTTTTTTTTTTTTTTGCCTTGGTTCTTACAGAGCAAGCATAGCGTCTATGCGAACCTCTCCTAAGCAACGGACCCCTCAAAAGCTGGAAGCGCCTGGCCGGGGGCTGCTTGTACCCACCTTTAAACCGGGGGTTGCCCTGCGGTGAGGATAAAAGCACGAATCTTCCGCATCCGAGCTGGGCATTCAGCTCACTGGACTGTGGCTGCAGTCATAGTGAACATTTGGAAGACGCTTAAGCTTCGCCTTTAAGAGTGGAATGCTATAGCGTTATTGGGGCCCATTATATGTGATATGTAGTATGCTTCGACAACGACGAGGTCAATGTCGGCGCAGTAATTTCGTGCTGAATAGCGGTTATGTTCATGTGCAGCGGGGTAGCGGTATACCTCTCTGCCAATTTACTGTAATATGCCTTATAGATAGAGACTTTAGCATGACATCAGATTTCTTCGAGTGCAATGACGTCTGGCGGAGCGGATTGAGATGGTATGAGCTGTTGGAGTTTTACGTTCGAAGCTCCTACAGCTCCCTTGCCAAACTGTCTTATCACTGGCCATATGCAATCGTTCTGGTTGCGGTAGTAGGTGATGGTCTGGATGCCTCTACCGTGACTCGACGTGTTGCTTAGCTGAGCGAAAGAGTGCTGTGTGATACCCTGCCAGTGTTTCTTCCGTCGCTGTGACCCGGATCTTGAGTCTCTTAAATTTCTTCTCCATATCGTTAAGCCTGGAGTTGATAGCCTGTAGATGTCATCATAATCGTCATCATCATAATCATCAGCCTATATTTACGTCCCCTGCAGGACGAAGGCCTCTCGCTGTGATCTGCAATTAGTCCTGTCTTGCGCTAGCTGATTCCAACTTGCGCCTGCAAATTTCCTAACTTCATCAGCCCACCTAGTTTTCTGCCGTCCTCGACTGCGTTTCCCTTCTCTTGGTATTCATTCTCTAACTGTAATGGTCCGCAGGTTATGCATCCTACGCATTACATGGCCTGCCGAACTCCATTTTTTCCACTTTGCCAACTACAATATCGGCTATCCCCGTTTGTTCTCCGATCCACACCGCTCTCTTCCAGTCCCTTAATGTTAGGCCTAACATTTTTCGTTCCATCGCTCTTTGTGCGGTCCTTAACTTGTTCTCGAGCTTCTTCGTTAGCCTCCAAGTTTCTGCCCCATATGTTAGCACCGGTAGAATGCAATGAGTGTACGCTTTTCTTTTCAACGATAGTGGTAAGCTCCCAGTCAGTTTGGCAATACCGGCCGTATGCACTACAACCAAATTTTGTTCTTCTGTAAGTTTCCTTCTCATAATCAGAACCCCTGGGAGTATTTGACCTAGATAAACGTACTTTTTTACAGACTCTAGACGCTGACTGGCGATCCTGAATTTTTGTTTCCTTGCCAGGCTATTGAACATTATGTTTGTCTTCTGCATATTAATACCCGAGCGTATGACAACGTAAACCGCAACAAACTGTGGAATATTCTGGACGAGGAAGGCATAAGCAACGTCTGTATGCAGCTTTTGAGAGATTTACCTAGAGAATACAGTTTGAGTTGAATGGGAAGGGATGAGGAGAAGGAGCAAGTTGATACAGGGGTGCCCTTTATCCTCGCTGCTGTTTATGATCTACATGGTAAGGATGGAAAGGGCGCTAGAGGGAAGCAATATCGGGTTTAATCTCTCATACAAACTAGAAGGTACAATGCTAGTGCATTTGGCTTCCAGGTTTGTTTTATGCCGACGACATTGTGCTATTAGCTAACAACCAATGTGATATGCAACGTCTATCAAATATCTGTGGACAGGAAGGCGAGAATTAAGGTCTGAAATTTAGCACTAAAGATCAGGTTTTATGGTATTCAATGAAAACAATGGACAGTGTCAATACAGGGCCAGGAAATACCTTGGGTAACATAATATAAATATCTTGGTATATGGATAAACAAAGGCTAAATACACATGGAAACAGGGAAAAAACAATAACGGAAATGCGGCTACAATGAAACACAGAGCGCTATGGGGATACAATAAGTACGAGGTGCTCCGGGGCATGTGGAAAGGTGTAATGGTTCCAGGACTTACATTTGGAAATGCGGTTGTTTGCTTAAAGTCAGGGGTACAATCAAGACTTGATGGCAACCAAAGGTCAGATGGACGCCTCGCATTGGGCGCTCACGGGAGACTACAGATAAAGCTGTGCAGGGTGATATGGGCCGGACAAGTTTTGAAGTGAGGGAAGCGCAGAGTGAAATTGATAATGAGCAAGGACTGAGGAATATGGAAGAAAGTAAATGGGTTGGGAGAGCATTCAGATATTTTCACAGGAAGAACATTGATTCACAGTGAAGAAAAGAAAGAGGAAGCTTACCAGCATGTACGTGACACGTATCGTAAGTAACATGGCAACAAAGAATGTCAAGTGCAAAGTCGGAGAGGCTGAGACAATCTCATGGGTGGCGGCAAAGGAAAAGAAACCTTTTATGAGTAACTACTCAGTAGGAAAAAAATGAAATCAGGAAAGAAACAAGATACGATAGATCAAAGGGAAGCTCTTTACTTTTCGAAGCGAGATCAGGATACCTCAGAACGCTCACTTATAAAGCCAGGCAGAATAAAGAAGAAGCATGTGCAGGCTGCGGTAAAGCTAGCGAAACGATGGAGCATGTTCTATTAGAATGTGAAGATATCTACGATTTAGGCACCTCTGGCATTCTTGAAGCGCTTGGGTTCAGCCAGACCAGGGGGAACGTAAAGATGTCCACAATAGAGATTAGTAAGAGGCGATTGGAATATTGGTGGAAGAAATTTAGGGAAACGAAAAACAGCGTACAAAAACAAGGTTCCCATTACGGGTTGTGACAGTTTGCTGATAAAAATTTGTCATGTTTTTTTTGTTTTTTTTATTACAGGTAGGTAGGTAGGTAGGTAATATAACAACGAGCTTGGTGTCGCAACCTACCGCCCTGTTCCAAAAGGGACGCTCCTAGCATTCATACATCCATCCATCTTTATTGTGCCTCGATGCACGCGGTTGCCTCCGCTGCGTTCGCGGAGGCTCACGCATCCAGGCACTCTACGCGTCGTCATTTCACCAATGCGCTGCCTGAGCAGAGGTCTGTCTGCGGCGGCTGCTGTGAATTGCGCCCACCTGTCAGCCACACCCTGCCTCTCACGATCTCCCGATTAGCGAGACAGTCGCGCCACACTTCGCTCCGTTTTGAGCGTGTCGCACGAGACATTGTCCACGCGAGCCAATATATCGCGAAATGAAAACACGTATGGAGCCGAGCTAAAATTTAGTATTACTGAGTTTCGTAATTGTCGGTTAATGTTTTTCTCAAGAATATTTTGAAGAGACTGTGCCTTGCAATTAAAACGAATGTATATACATTCACTCATTGCACAATTATTAGAAACATATGCCTAAGCACGAGATCTATAAAGTATGCGCATAATCTTGCGGAAGTTCAAAAGTTAGCAAAAACGTCAAGGCAGTCTTATTGACTCTAAAGGCTTGAACTACTAATGTAATTGTATTTTTTTCATTTCTTCTCGAATTACCAGGAGCACTGCTTGCGGCGTACCCTCACAAATACTTGGTGAGCGGAGCCAACGTGGGCCTACGAAGTTGTAAGTACAAATAATCCTTTCGTTTGAAAGTGCCTAAAATAACTTATTTGAATGTATTTTCAGTGATAAGTAAGTGACAATGTATTGGGCGTTTAGGATGTAAGGTGGCGTTTTATATCGCACTCGTCATTTGCTATATTTTATTGCCTTAGCATTCTTAAGGTACTTCACGCATTTTCCAGGGTCCATGTATGTATATATGTACGTACGTACGTGTGTGTGTGTGTGTGTGTGTGTGTGTGTGTGTGTGTGTGTGTGTGTGTGTGTGTGTGTGTGTGTGTGTGTGTGTGTGTGTGTGTGTGTGTGTGTGTGTGTGTGTGTGTGTGTGTCACGTCCGTTTTCCCGCCTACCTGCGGGTCACGGGGTAGTGCACGGTCTTCGAATGGGTAGCGCAAGGGGTTGCTGTGCTGATGGCATAGAGTCCGAAACCAACCGTCAGACCAACTTGAGCCACTGAGTATGGTGCAATGTGTGCATATGTGCCGCTCTCCAACGAACTTCTTTCACGCTGACACGGGTTACTGAGATGCGGGAAAGGGTAGGTACCGCTGTTCAATTACGCTGACTTGGAGTACTGGGTATGTGCCAATCGGTCTTTGATAGTCTTCAATGAACCTCTTTGATGCAAACTTAATTACTGGTTACGTGTCAGGAGTCATATGTCTTGTTAATTCCACCATCACAAGAATCCATCGCGTATAATCACTAATTACATGCACACCTCATAGAAGAAAGAATCGTCAATAACCACGTACATCGTCAATAATCTTGATAGGGTGAATGCGCCGCAAATTTTTAGGGGAAACCATCCTAATACTCCCAATCACTTCATACTTTTTTGAAATATATATAGGACTTGAACACATACGACTTGCGCTTGCATATGTTGTGTCTTCATTAACGTAGGCCATGGAGTTTACCCCCCGAAAATGTAAAGACTCAAACAGTAAAATGGAGTAGATGGCAATAAAACATTAGACAGACCTAACGCACACGTTGGAAAATACGTGCAGGGATGTTTTGTATGTCTGCGCTTAAGTTTATTGATGTTTATGCGCATTCTTATGAAATGAGTGCGCGAGTTGTCTATGTAGAGTTCACAAGAATGCCACCATGTGTTTTGTATATCTACATAGTTCCTTTCTGCATGTCATGTGCAAAGACTAATGTGCGCATGTCTGGCGCGGCGGACGGCCATTGACTATAAAAGAAAATAATGGTGGGATTCGGCGCGAGCTCGTCTGACGCGTCACCTCGGCCAACAGCCAATCATGAAGACACGGGTGCTGGAAAAGGGAGCAGAAGAAGAGAAGTAAGGCGGCGTTCTGGAAGAAGGAAGGCCGGTGTGCGGAAGGGGCGAAGGGAGGTTGTCGGGCTTATAGGGCCCGAGCCTCAAGACTTGAAGAGCGCCGGGCGGAGAAGCGAGTTTGTCGGGCTGCGGGTCTGAGCCTCAAGACTTCAAGAGCGCCGTGCGGAGAAGCGAAGCTGTCGGGCTGCGGGCCCGAGTTTCATGACTTCAGCGACAATCCGGACTGTGTACTACCTCCTGCATTTGGTGTTGGTGGGTCCTGGTGGCATGTTGCTGACGGCAATCCCTTCCTGCTCACCTCCTGCGACTCCTTGGCTGAGCTGCGGATGATCCTCAAGAAGCAAGCAGCGTCTTATCCTCACGCGGCCGACGCCCTGCAGCTTACTGGCCGTCGCAACGGCGCCCCGTGCAGCTGCAGTAACGCATGCCAAGTAATTGTGACCGATCACGGGATTTAATGTTTTATATACTTGTTTATTTTTTGACAATATCTGGAACTGCATGAACGTTTCTATTAGTCTGGGTATCTTGTTTAGTTGGTTTGTGTGTGTGTTCATGTCTCGTTAACAATCGGCTTCGTTGTTTCTTTTCCCCACTGCGAATTAGTCTCAGTGGTGGCCAGAATAATTCGAACCATGCAAGTGTAAATACACTCCCGGGCAAACAACTCCGCGTTGACTGAGTAAAACCAAATCGTAACAGTGCAGAAGTATATAATACTACTTCGTGGCATAACGCTTACGTGCCTGTTCAGCGAGATGCTTCTACTTGGCTTCAACTTACTCGGCAGTTAGAATGTACTTCGGTCCCGTGACGCTCACTGACTACTGAACCATCAGTGACAACGCACGCATAGGCGCTGCTTTGCTTGGTGATCAGGTTACCTACTTGACTTGAACGATGACCAATACTAAACCCCAAGGAAGAGGGAAAGGCAGTTTCACTTTATTAAATATAGGTCGCCATACCCCTTGTGTCACCGTTGCGCATTCATTCTGGGCTACTGGCCAAGAATGACCTCATACCAGTAGCACATGCCTAGTGCCTAAATCATCATTTAAAGCTTCATGCCCTTCTGTCTCACAATATCACATCCATTCTGGGGGATTCACTACGAAAAGGCAAATACCCAATGTCACATTGCCAGTGCCGAAGTCTCGGTTTCGTGCACACACAGTGGCGCATACCTGTGACCTAAGTTGTCTACTAGTCCAGACAGCAGCCACCAGCAAGTAGTCTATTCGCCTATATACACCTTCGCCCTAATTTCCACCTCTGCAAAAGAGTAGCCGTCACATAACCCAGTGTCCTCAAATGTCCATATATATTCAGAAATACATTTGGCGAAGGAACAGCCAGCGCTGAACACCGGAAAAGGTCGAATAAACGCTTTGCTATAAAACCTGCATGTGCCTAAGAAGTACTACGCCAGACGACGTCCAAAGAACAGTGAAACTCTTTTAAAGATAAGTTTTATATGGGTATATATGGGCGAAACGAAAAAGCGTCTGTCCATCGCCTGTATACAGAAAACGATCACCATCAGCATTGGCTCGAGCGTCGTCGTCGTCGTCTTCTTCCACAGCTGGCTCATTGGCCGCCCCTCGGGTTGAGCTCGTGCTCGGCACGCGCTCGTGCCACCTGCTCCCGCGTTCGTCGTCGCCGTCGTCTTCCACGGCTGGCTCCATTGCCGCTCATCATTCCAGCGTAAAATTCCACTTCTCTTCTGTCGTCGTAATGGGGAGCCCGCGTTTACGGGGATATGATCAATTGCTTAAGGGTGCATGAGCGATTCATTGTCTTACGTAACGGACATATTCAATTTTGAGGCAATTTAATTTTCAAGCACCGCCAGCGGCAATGGCGGGCGAATGCTGCTAACCACGCCGTTGAGCAAACTCGAGACATCGAACGCAACCGACAACGGTGGACTGCGGGCATACCGTAAGTTAGTCGTTCTCTCCGTCGCAGCCGAACGTATGTGTAACCTCTTTCAGAAACGCAAAGACGTAACCAACAATTGAGAAATACTTTTATGAGCCGTCGGGATTAACCCAGTCATAAACACTGGAGCCGCACGTTTCAGCTTCGCTGGTTAACCATCTATACGGAGTGCTTGGGAGGTGATTTTTTTACAACCTAATTACATGAACGGCTGTTGCGTTTACCGATAGAGCTTTGCTCGTCGACTCGCATAGATTGTAACCGTCTCCCCTATGGCAGATAGAGTGACGTCAGGTGCTACAGTCCTCGCTACGTCGGCCTCGTTTTGATTGATGCGAGATGCAACAGAAATTACGGCATCGTACTTTGAACGCAGATAATAAAAAACGCGCTGCTATAAACTAATACGGAGTCCTCCACTGCGGTATTTCTGACAGTCTTTGAGCGGCTCGGTGACAAAACAAAGCAAAAGAAAACGGATTTTTTTACATGCATCCGCAGAACGCCCGCGGCAGCCTCATTAGCGTTTTCAGGGCCTTTTATGTTAAACATAACTGCCGGTGTATGGAGCAAGAGGTCACGGAGGAAGATTTCTTGCTCCGTGCAAGAGGTAAATATCTTTTGTTCAATCTCATTACTAACATTGTGCAGAAACCTTCGACGACGATTGTCAGCGCTCAATTAAACATCGTCTGGCGAGGGGCAAGCATTTTCTTAGAGTAAACAACTCTTCACAGTCAACAGCGTTTATGAAATTTCCAGACTCGTATGGGCCTCTTGCTCAGAAATGTGAAGGAGGCATGGCCATGCCTTATATACGCAGTAAATGGCGCAATGAACTGGTCTGTATCTCGGGTAGAGTCCTACGTCTCCAGATAAGCATATCTGCTGTAGATTGAATAATAACGGTACCAAAAGAAGGCGCGATCAGAGTAATTTCACCGTGGCGATGATAGTCGCAGAATGCCAATAAATGTTGATACCTGTGTTAAGGTGATTTTCATCAAGTGCATTGGCGACCGCATGTTTCTTGGCTACGGTATTTTAGTGCTACTTGATACACTGCCTAAAGTTGCCTAAGTTTCCGGTGTGCGGCGCACCAGAATCTTGGCACGGTATCTCGATACCACTCGCGGTTAACGTTGACGTTCCAAGGGGCTTTTGTACTCGCCTATTTGTACTCAGCCTGCGTACTAACTCATTTATTTTGCGAAAGGGCACGCCGAGCTCTAAGCGGGTTCACGAATAACCTGCGCTTGTTCGATAGGAGGTGCTGCCAAAGTGCAGCAACATGTTCGTGCAGTAGCCAAGCTTCGAGCATAAGACTGCGGCCAACTTGTGGATTTCTGTCAATGGCGTTCAGCGAATTGTTTTTGCTGTATACACGCCAACGGCTTCTTTCTTTAGGCCAGGTACACATTCTACTGGTGCTAACATATGGGGCATAAACTTGGAGGTTAACAAAGAAGCTCGAGAACAAGTACGAAGAGCCATGGAATGAAAAATGTTAGGCCTAACATTAAGAAACAGAAAGAGAGCCGTGCGGGTCAGAGAGCAAACGGGGATAGCCGATATTTTAAGTGACATTAAGTGAAAAAAAGAATGTAGCTGGGCTGGCCATGTAATGCGTAGTATGAATTACCGGTGGACCGTTAGAGTTACAGAATGGGTACAAAGAGATGGGAAGCGCAGCCGAGGATGGCAGGAAAGTAGGTGGGGTGATGAAGTTAGGGAATTTGCAGGCGCAAGTTGGAATCAGCTAGCGGAAGACGGGGGTAATTTGAGATTGCAGGGAGAGGCCTTCGTTCTGCTGTGGACATAAATATAGGCTGGTGATGATGATAGAATTCTCCGTGCTATCGCCGGTGTCAATAGCTCGCAGATCGCCATTCAGTAGCCCGAAGGGCTAAACCCAGTCCAGTAGCCTTCAAGTGCAGAAGGGCTTTTATGGCCTTTCGCATGAAAGAATGTATAGGCCATGGTACAAGTATATTTTCCTCCGAGAGCAGTCTATTATCTGACAGGCTCAGTTTAGCTTATAGAGTACTTGAGCATCGAAGGATGGGCAGTGCCACAGAAGGTGCTCTAAAGTCTCATCGCACCCGCACAAATTGCACCCCGCACTGTTGGTCATTCCTATTAGGAAGGAAGGAGCCATTGCCTAGCAACCGCCGCAGCTGGCAGCGCCGCTCGCCGCGCCATCTGGCGTCACCCTGCTCAAGTTATCACGGCGCGGCTACGCGCCACGCCGCCGCAGTTGTGTTGCAAGCGTTCGCCGTGTACATCTGGCATGACGTCAGAGGAGGAGCCGGTGAAGCCGCGTTGCAACAGAGGAGGAGCCGGCGTTGCATCGTATATATAGAAGGGGCGGCTCGGTGGGATTCGTCGGCAGATATGGAAAGTGAGTCGGAGAGGCTGAAAGAAGCCAGGCTTCGTCGTCGGAACAACACCAAGAGGAGGCAGCGAGCCGAGGAGACGGAGGAAGAACGAGCCGCACACCTCGAGAAGCGTCGCAAGTACGAAACGACCCGGCGAGTGGATTCAGCTGAGGATAGCACCCCAAACGCGTTCGTCACTGGACGACAACCCCTTATCTTCCCGCCTCACCTGTGTGGCAATTGAGAAGCAAGATGAAGACTTTCAAAGTAAATACGTTACACTTTAACAATGTCTAGTCATTAATGTAACCATAACTTAACGAGAGGTAACAACCAAACGTAAACACTCAGACGTACGAAGCTAAACGATAAAGATGTAACCGTAGAGAGATCCAAGCTAAACAATAAGATTAACCGTACCTCTCGCTACGCACACCCAGGCATGATTGAGCTAAGCCACAGTCATTTTTTTTTTCAAAGCCATTATTTCGCTTTGTTTATAAGAACCTGCCTGAGAAATCTGACGTCAATCCGAATTTCTTGTTTGTACTCTTTGCGGGATCGGTCATTTTTGGTGCCGTCGCTCATTCACACCGCCAACGCCGAATTTTCGCGTACTGGAGTATATATTGCTTTCGCATACAAAAAAACAAACAAAACACGACGACGCTATGCATAAATAGCGCTCACAATATATATATATATATATATATATATATATATATATATATTGTAGGCATGTATTGCACACGTCTTCATCTGTACATTATCATCATTATTCTACGTTGCTCGATCCTCATCTTCACTTATGGGTGATCATCATTATCGGGTGTGTGCCTTTGCTGCTTCGCTCCCGAGTACTCGGGCCGAATAAACGTCGTGCCAACAGAGACGTCATAAGTGGTGGAGGTAGCTCTTCCATCCTCAGTCCTCTGCCCGTTCAGTCTACCTCCTGGAACTACGTTCAGGCCGCCGCTTGCACCCAATGTCTGCTAGCATGTCTCAGGACGTACCACCTTCCACTTCTACCGCTATCGTTCTGACACCACCAGCCACCCCTTACATCTTAAGCAGCCACCAGCGTGACCCCCATCTCTTCGCTGGTCTTCGGGGGGAAGATGTGGCAGACAGGCTGGACGGCTATAAGCGAGTAAGTTCCGCTAATCGCTGGGACGACCCCCACAAGCTCCACCACGTCTCCTTCTACCTGACGGGTGTGGCGGAGACATGGTTCTTCAACCACGAGATAGACTTTACTGAATGGGTTGCCTTCAAGCAGCAGCTCCGCCAAGTATTTGGTAAACCGGCCGTTCGTTCTACCATCGCAACGAAAACCCTCGATACTCGCCAACACCAGCCAGGCGAGTCTTACACATCGTATATCGAGGATGTTCTTGCGCTTTGCCGCCGTGTGAGTTCATCTATGTCAGAGTCAGACAAAGCGCGCCACAATCTGAAACGCATTAGATCAGTCGCCTTCAATGCCCTTGCCATCAAGAACGCCGCTACAATCGCTGTCATCGTCACAACGTGTCAGCGCCTGGACGAACTTGAGTCTGTTCGCCTTCAGCCGGATGTTGGCGACTATTCTTCTACAATGGACCGACGCTAGTTGCAGCCCAAGGAGACACTGTTCGACTTCCGCTCTTTGTACTGCCCCTGTCCTGATCGATGATATTCTGCACCATATACAATTAGCTGTGATGTCCCAATGCGCTCATCAACTTATTTTAGGGTGGGATTTTCTGTATTCTGCTTCCGTGCATGGCTATTTGTTGTGGTCAACGCGTCGTGCATCTTACGGACACCGACTACTTACTTGGGGAAGACACGTACACGCCGTTGCGCCTGATCGCTGCGGAAGATACCGAACTGCCTCCCGGCCGACTGCGAATTTATTACCATTATGTCGACCAATATCGACCATGGTGACGTCTTGGTCTTGCCCTCTTCCCGTTGCCTTCATAAAGGCATCGCTTTTACAACAGGTGTAGCTCGATTTTACAATGGCTCGGTGCTTGTAACCGCCACGAACGCGACATCGGAGAAAATTCCCCTTCCGCAAAACACCACAGTGGCTTGCGCGGCCGACCCAGGGCCTGTATGCGTCGCGCCCCTTACAGCTATGTCTTCCAAAGACCCTTATATTTGTGCTACTGCTTCTCCCTCCACCCTTACTGCAGCCATCAGCAGTGACTTGCCACCTTCACAGATGCAGCAGCTGCTTGCTTTGTAGAACAAACACACAAGTTCTTATGATGTCCATTTGTCTACTCTGGGTCAAACCACAGCTGCAGCACATCGCATTCAGACAGACAAAGCGTTCATAGTGCGCCGACGCCCGTACCGCGTGTCTCTAACCGAGCGTAAAATCATAGAAGAAAATGTCGCGGACATGCTACAACAGAAGGTCATCCAGCCCTCAGCTAGCCCTTGGTCATCTCCGGTTGTTTTGGTTCGAAAAAAGACGGTTCCGTGCGCTTTTGAGTCGATTAGCGGGCCCTCAATACGATCACTCGAAAGGACGTATACCCTATGCCTCGCATTGACGACGCCCTTGATTCACTACAAGGTGCCGAATACTTTTCGAGCCTCGATCTGCGTTCCGGCTATTGGCGAATTCCATGCACGAAGACGATAAAGAAAAAAAACAGCGTTTGCCATCCCTGATGGACTTTACGAATTCAACGTCATGCTATTCGGGCTATGCAATGCACCTGCGACTTTTGAACGCATGATTGACACCGTGCTGCGTGGCCTGAAATGGAAAACTTGCCTCTGCTACCTGGATGACATTGTCGTCTTTTCATCAACACTTCCTCAGCACCTGCAACGCTTAGATGAAGTTCTGACGTGGCTTGCCGACGCTGGTCTTCATATCAACACGAAGAAATGCCCTTTCGCCAGCAGATCTATTAAGGTCCTGGGGCATGTCGTGAGGAAGGC